>NW_006203313.1:0-500 GCF_000334495.1 Tupaia belangeri chinensis | reverse complement strand
TAGGTAGGGTTATTATATTAACAAATAAAAAGAAGCCCAAGATACCTCTGAGCCAAACCAAATAAGGCAATGTTATATTGAATAGCAGAAATATTTTAATGATAAATTTTTAAAAACACTTTGTGGTTGGGAGTCAGACCACACAGTGATACAGTATATGATAGTGGAGAAGTTGAGATCTCTATTAGAAATAATGTTTTTAAATTTCTGAAAGAATATTCACCTGTACATTCCGTAGCAAATTTCAAAAACAGTTTGTGCAACAAAGAAATCAGTATAGCAGAATCTGTTTCCTGGTTGTTCCTGGAATGATTAATTCTCCTGACTTCCCATTGAAAAAAAATATTAACAGCCAGTAAAGACATAGTGAGAATTAGTAATTTGGAATTCCAAGACTTACTCGCTGGCCCGGTTTTCACTAAATTATAAAAATGTAAACGATATTCAGCAGAGAGCTTTACATACTTTTTTTCTGTTAAGTGTTCTTTCCTTTGCTCCTC
>NW_006203312.1:0-1235 GCF_000334495.1 Tupaia belangeri chinensis | reverse complement strand
TTATTTCTAAAAAGATTAAATAACCATTTTTTAGTAAAAGAGCCCAAAGCCCCCATTTCAAAGGGAGAGGCTAGCTGTATTAAGATTTTAAGCGAATATTTTAAGCAGTCATAGGCCTTTTTTCACAAAAGATAAAACGTTGCGATTTCTATTATAAAGTGTTTATCCAGCTAACATCCAACATATCTATGAATATGTTTATTCCCAGGAGACAATCAGTTCCTCAAGAGCAGACTCGATTTATTCCTCTTTTTATTTCTGATTTAAGAGTAGCAAGTACTCAGTAAACGTGAATTAATGAATTTCCCCTCTTTGTGGGTAAGGAGATCAAACAATGTTTCAACTCAAAAATATTAACTGAGAATCTGTTATGTGCTGGGCATACAAATCCTGGTTATCTTTTCAAGAAATTCATAGTCTAATGAGAGAATCAGGTCATTAGCCAGTAATTATCATAAAATCTTCTGTGGGGACGTTATCTATACATGTATACATAAAGGCTGCAGTAAAACACAAAGTATCTTATCTTGTTGATATTCCTCTCATCTCCTTTTTCTTTTTGGTTCTGTCATAGGGCTTGTGTGTTTATGGAGACAGAAGCAGAGAGAGCGAGAGAACAGGGAAGTGAGAAATCACACACACACAAAACACTCACCCACACCCACACCCTGGGGGGGGTATGGCTGCTCCACAATCTGCAATCTCTTCTCCATTCTCTTTTCAGGATTGTGGGCATGCACATATGCACACCTAGCATGACTTGGAAGCCGCTGGGTTTAAGACTCTACTATGCATTTGGCCATGTGGGATCCAGCATTTTAACCTCCACACCACTGGCTGGCCCTCACATCTTCTTACTAGAACTACTGAAAGAAATCTTTTCCAGTATCAGGAAAATATATTTGCCTCTTACACAACTGATTTGTTTTCCGTTCTAAATGCTTTGCAATTTAAAACTGATCCTGTTTCCCTTTTTCCTTTTGCTACTAGGAAGCATAGAGTCAAATCTAGGCTTCCAAATTCTCTACAACACAGAGTGAATGACATTATTGACTAGTTCAATCCAAAGAGACAAGTAGCTATTTCTTAGCTAGGAAAAGGACTGAGAAGTTCACAATAAGAAAGGATCTTATGCACGCAATTTTACATACTAACATTCTGTGTTTTCGTTTATTACTCTACCTGAATTTTGTCCTCTAATTTCTTCATTCATCTAGCCAATCTCCATATCTTTC
>NW_006203311.1:0-1229 GCF_000334495.1 Tupaia belangeri chinensis | reverse complement strand
AGGCATTAGAATTCACATTTCTTTAAAGAAACTAGTCAATGGCTTATAAAACATGGAAAGATAATGCCCTAGGCATATGAGAAATTCAAGTCAATACCCCAGTGAGATACCACTTTATTCTTACTGGGGTAGCTTTAATAAAAAGACAGATAATGAAAACTGTTAGCAGTGATGTGGAGAGATTAGAACTCTCCTATGTGGGAGTGAAAGCTTGCGACTACTGTGGAACACTGTTTGGCAGATTTTCATAAACCCATTTCCAATAATTACCCAGAAATACCATTCTAATTCCTACCAAAAGGAATAAAATAAAGCACACTCACAAACTATATATGAAAGGGTTTCAAAAATTCATGGAAAATGCTCATTATAAAGACACTATGCATAGACTTTAAGACTTTTTTTGAATCAAAATAAATGCCTACTTTAATCTTATTTTACACAGACTTTTTAATGTCTCCTCAAATAACAATATTGGTAATAATGCCAATTTGAAAACCAAAACATTCATGAACTGATGAATAAAGAAATAAACAAATAAAGTGGGGTATACCCATACCATTGAATATTCTTAGCAATAAACAAATGAACCATAGATATATGGATGTAACTGAAGAATATTATACTAGTGGGCCCAGCAGTTAGCATAATGGCTATGTCGTTGAACTCCCATGTAGTCAACCGTGGTTCAAGTACCGGACCTGGTGGCTTAAACTCACCCCCAGGCATGTGCGCATGTGTGCCCAAGATCCCGAAAGGAGAATGGAGGAGAAGGGATTGTGGCGTAGCCATCCCCCTGGGGGGGTGATTCCTCATTTTCTATCTCTCTGTCTCTCTCTCTTTCTGGTGAGTGCAGGTGTCCTATAGCAAAAACCTCTCCCCCCTCCCCCCAAAAAAGAATATCGTACTAGTGAAACAAGCTAGTTATGAATTACAATAAATGAGATGATTTATTTATATAAAATCTACACAGAGGAGAAAATCTATAGAACAGAAAGTAAATTGAGAGTTGTCTATGTCTATACTATCATGGAAAGTGAATTGTATGCCACATGATGTTTCATTTGAAATGATTGAAAAATCCTACAAACATATTTTTTGAGAGTTTCATAAAGCTATGAAAATACTAATTATATTTGCATTTATACTTTAAAGAAATAAATTTGATATTCTGTATAATATTTATGATGATAAAACCTGTGAAAATATTGAAAATAAAAGGCAAATTT
>NW_006203310.1:203777-205636 GCF_000334495.1 Tupaia belangeri chinensis | reverse complement strand
AGCCTCAGTTTGCCTGGTGTCCAGAACTGCTCCATTAATCTTCATTTAGAAACGAAACTAAACAGTGATCTTTATCATCTATTGAACTGAATTCCACAGAAAGCAGGAATCCGACTGCTAAGAAGTTCTTCCATTTTTGCCAACTTGTCAGGTCCTGAGTTCTCTTGGCTGTGACTTCTGGAAGAGCAGAGCAGCTTTGGTTTACTCCACTCACCATGCCAAATCTATAGTAGCCACGTGCCCTAAGATTCACCGAAAAATCACTGACACAGAGGAAAAGGAATGGCATGCAGAGATAAAGGAAAAGTCACACAGACATTTAATTTACACCTTGCACATGGGACCCACAAACTGCTCCTTTAAGAAAGGCCAATCTACTGGAAGTTGTACACTCTGAAGGGCAAGGGAGGAGGTCTCTGGTGTTATGCTAAAAAAAAGGGGGGGGGGACACAATGCAAAGAACCTAACCTTTCTAGGCCAGAGGTCACACTTCTAATCTTTCTGTCATTTTAATAAAAGGCAGGGGGTTAGCATCAGAAAAGACTACGTTTTTTGTTGATTTTACTGATATAAATGAATCCACATTTCTTTTCACAGAAGGTTAGTGAGCAGACTCTCTAACTAAAATTCTAAGCATGTTACTTTTATTTTTCCCACAAAATGATTAGAAAGTTAGTTACCTAATGTAAACACCCATTTTTTGTCCCTTGTTTCCTGGATCCTAGAGAACACTGGGGCCAGATAACGTTATAAGAGGTATCTTTTTCCTTCCTTACAATGATAGTTCAAAGTTCCCAATTCTACAAAATATACCCTAAAGACTACAAGACGGAATAGAGCTCTCTTTCAGTTTCCCATAATGATGTTCTATTCACGGCCAGTTCAAACAAAACATAAAATCAAATGTACAAGTTACCAAATTTCCAAAGGATCTCTCAAGGCTTCTTGACCCTGTATCCAAAGGGGGAGATCACACCAAACAAACATCCTGTCAAAGCAGAAACCAAACGTCTAAAGGGAGGCTTATAGCTACTCTTTAGCCAAATGGAGGAAAACACACCAAAGATCTACAGGAAAAAAAATAGGCCTTGGTGTCATCACACATGAGTCTTGCAACTTACAGATGTCTACCAAATCCAATCCAATGCCATGTTTCCTTCACCACAAAACTGAAATCTCCATGGGTCAACGGCGCTGGTAGGTGGCCAATTACCCAGGACTGTCCCTGAGACAAGGTGCTCAGGCAGCTGCAGGACAAGTTCTGAGAGTGGTCATTGGCCAACTGTCGTTGTACCTTGGGCGAGAGGCCCACGCAGGACCTTAGTCCCATCTGGGTCACCAAATGTATCTCCCCGTGTGTACATCGCTCTCCTTTTTTTTTTTTTTTTTTGTTAGAGAGAGAGAGAGATATTTTTGCTATAGGCAATGTGCAGTCACCAGAGAGAAACAGAGAGACAGAAAGCAAGAAATCACCCCCCCGGAGTATAGTCACACTGCAATCCCTCCCCTTCCATTCTCCTTTCAGGATTTTAGGTATGCACACACATGTCTGGCATGAGTTTTAAGCCACCAGGTATGGGAATTGAACTGTGGTCATCCATGTGAGATTCCAGTGATATAAACATTACACCATCTTGGGACCAGCAGTTAGCATAATGGCTATGTTGCTGGACTCCCAATGTAGCTGACCATGGTTCGAATGCTGGACCCAGTGGCTTAAACTCACGCCAGGCATGTGTGTGTGCATGCCGAAGATCCAGAGAGAATGGAGGAGAAAGGATTGCAGTGTGGCCATCCCCCTGGAGGGTGATTTCTCGCTTTCCATCTCTCTGTCTTTCTGGTGAGCGCACGTGCCCTAT
>NW_006203310.1:201005-203030 GCF_000334495.1 Tupaia belangeri chinensis | reverse complement strand
GGTCTGCAGCCTCAGTCCGCCTGGTGTCCGGAACTGCTGGCTGGCTCGATCCGGATTGTGGGTGGGTTGGGGTGGGGGTTCGCCTTAAAGTCCCAGGCAACCAACCTGGGGTCCAAGGAGGAAGAACGGTGGAGATGCGAGGGGGTTCGGAAGGGTCGGGCCTGCAGCCTCAGTTTGCCTGGTGTCCAGAACTGCTCCATTAATCTTCATTTAGAAACGAAACTAAACAGTGATCTTTATCATCTATTGAACTGAATTCCACAGAAAGCAGGAATCCGACTGCTAAGAAGTTCTTCCATTTTTGCCAACTTGTCAGGTCCTGAGTTCTCTTGGCTGTGACTTCTGGAAGAGCAGAGCAGCTTTGGTTTACTCCACTCACCATGCCAAATCTATAGTAGCCACGTGCCCTAAGATTCACCGAAAAATCACTGACACAGAGGAAAAGGAATGGCATGCAGAGATAAAGGAAAAGTCACACAGACATTTAATTTACACCTTGCACATGGGACCCACAAACTGCTCCTTTAAGAAAGGCCAATCTACTGGAAGTTGTACACTCTGAAGGGCAAGGGAGGAGGTCTCTGGTGTTATGCTAAAAAAAAGGGGGGGGGGACACAATGCAAAGAACCTAACCTTTCTAGGCCAGAGGTCACACTTCTAATCTTTCTGTCATTTTAATAAAAGGCAGGGGGTTAGCATCAGAAAAGACTACGTTTTTTGTTGATTTTACTGATATAAATGAATCCACATTTCTTTTCACAGAAGGTTAGTGAGCAGACTCTCTAACTAAAATTCTAAGCATGTTACTTTTATTTTTCCCACAAAATGATTAGAAAGTTAGTTACCTAATGTAAACACCCATTTTTTGTCCCTTGTTTCCTGGATCCTAGAGAACACTGGGGCCAGATAACGTTATAAGAGGTATCTTTTTCCTTCCTTACAATGATAGTTCAAAGTTCCCAATTCTACAAAATATACCCTAAAGACTACAAGACGGAATAGAGCTCTCTTTCAGTTTCCCATAATGATGTTCTATTCACGGCCAGTTCAAACAAAACATAAAATCAAATGTACAAGTTACCAAATTTCCAAAGGATCTCTCAAGGCTTCTTGACCCTGTATCCAAAGGGGGAGATCACACCAAACAAACATCCTGTCAAAGCAGAAACCAAACGTCTAAAGGGAGGCTTATAGCTACTCTTTAGCCAAATGGAGGAAAACACACCAAAGATCTACAGGAAAAAAAATAGGCCTTGGTGTCATCACACATGAGTCTTGCAACTTACAGATGTCTACCAAATCCAATCCAATGCCATGTTTCCTTCACCACAAAACTGAAATCTCCATGGGTCAACGGCGCTGGTAGGTGGCCAATTACCCAGGACTGTCCCTGAGACAAGGTGCTCAGGCAGCTGCAGGACAAGTTCTGAGAGTGGTCATTGGCCAACTGTCGTTGTACCTTGGGCGAGAGGCCCACGCAGTAGTCTAGTCCCATCTGGGTCACCAAAAATAGTATGATCTTCCCGTGTGTACATCGCTCTCCTTTTTTTTTTTTTGTTAGAGAGAGAGAGAGATATTTTTGCTATAGGCAATGTGCAGTCACCAGAGAGAAACAGAGAGACAGAAAGGAACCACCCCCCCCCCCGGAGTATAGTCACACTGCAATCCCTCCCCTTCCATTCTCCTTTCAGGATTTTAGGTATGCACACACATGTCTGGCATGAGTTTTAAGCCACCAGGTATGGGAATTGAACTGTGGTCATCCATGTGAGATTCCAGTGATATAAACATTACACCATCTTGGGACCAGCAGTTAGCATAATGGCTATGTTGCTGGACTCCCAATGTAGCTGACCATGGTTCGAATGCTGGACCCAGTGGCTTAAACTCACGCCAGGCATGTGTGTGTGCATGCCGAAGATCCAGAGAGAATGGAGGAGAAAGGATTGCAGTGTGGCCATCCCCCTGGAGGGTGATTTCTCGCTTTCCATCTCTCTGTCTTTCTGGTGAGCGCACGTGCCCTAT
>NW_006203310.1:200360-200990 GCF_000334495.1 Tupaia belangeri chinensis | reverse complement strand
AAGAAAGAAAAAGAAAGAAAGAAAGAAAGAAAGAAAGAAAGAAAGAAAGAAAGAAAGAAAGAAAGAAAGAAAGAAAAGAAAACATAACACCATCTGCTGGTCCCAAACTCTCCTTATTTATAAGGATACCTACCAGTCATCAAAATGGGTCCTTGTTAGGACCCACCTTACTTCAGTATGATCTTATTTCCACTAATTATCATACACTTGCAGTGACTCTACTTCCAAGTAGAGTCATATTCTGAAGTGCTCCGAGTTGAGACTTCAACATAGAAATTTGGGGATTCAGTCCATAGCAGGGAATTTAGAGGACAGACGAACAAGAATACCACTGCAAAAATTTAATTAGGAAAATCTAGAGTACAGGACAGTCTACAAAGCTGCTTTAAGAAAATTTCCTTAGCATTTCTATGATTTAAGTTAAAACTGGTTTTCTTTTTCTTTTTTTTGGGGGGGGAAATACAAAATTGTTTTATTTAATTTTTATTTTTTAATTATCATCATAATCTTCTTTATATTACATTGGATTACATATAACTTAACAGTGTATTACATTGTTTTTTCAAAAGGGAATGCCATGCATGTCAGTCAGTACAGAGACATTAATCTCCCCACTTCAACATTCCATAT
>NW_006203310.1:197453-197798 GCF_000334495.1 Tupaia belangeri chinensis | reverse complement strand
CCTTAGCTATAGTTGAAGCCATCACCGAGGGCTGGCTCACACCGTCTGATTGGCAACGCCAAGTCACTGAGGGTCTTATCTCAGACCAACTAGATTCCCTGGCTGAGGTGGTTCTTCAAAATAGATGAGGTTTAGATCACCTCCTGGCAGAACAGGGGGATCTCTGTCTTGTTTTACAGGAATGCTGCTACTTTTATGCCAACAAGTTCGGCATCGTTTGTGACAAGATACATCAACTCCAAGAATCTCCCCAATGACGTAGAAAACAACGTTGTTGATGGTCTGCTCCCTTTCCTGCTCTCCCTCTTTGGCCCATTCATTGGATTTTTAATTGTTTGCTCACCG
>NW_006203310.1:193635-197351 GCF_000334495.1 Tupaia belangeri chinensis | reverse complement strand
GGTTAGCCAAAGACGGGTAAGAGAGTCTGATGAACCCAATAACTGTTCAGTCCTTCCACCTAAGACAGGAAGCCCATCATAGCTATGGGACTCTCCAATGACGGGTAAGAATGGACTTATGGTTCCATAAACGACTCCAACCTAAGACAGGCACGATTCCCCCAGGCCTTTTCCTCATCTCTCAAATTAAAACAGAGAGGGGGGATATGTGGGAGGCTGCGCACCAGCGAGTCTGCCGAGGTTTCTCAGAGAGCAAACAATTGCCATGATTGGTTCCCTTCAAAAAGCCTGACCTTCAAAACTTTGCTCTGATTGGCCACTAGAATCCCTCAAATTTGCATATCTGGCACCTCATGATTGGTCCAAAAGCAACCAATCATAACCCACTGTTTACAACCAATCACGGCCCACCGTTTACAACCAATCAGGGCCCACTGTTTACAACCCACCAGCATGTATATAACCACGATGCCTGGCCCACAGTAGCCAGACGACACAGACGACCAGGAAGAAAACGATGACCAGGAAGACGATGACGACGACCAGGACAACGACGACGACCAGGAAGATGACGACTGAAGAGCCTGAAGAGCTGAAACACCGCACAGTCTCCAGATGACCCTGAAGATCCTGAAGAGCTGACACTGCATCGTCTCCAGATGACCTGGGAGATCCTGAAGAGTTGTAACACTACATTGTCTCCGGACAACCCTGAAGAGTTGTGACACCACGTCGTCTCCGTGCTGCTCACAGTAGACGACGCGACCCTTAAGAGCTGTGACACTGCGTCATCTCTGTGCTGTACTGTGTTGCCCACAATAAAGGGACGACACTGCCATCTCCGTGTTGTAACACTACGCCATTTGTCCTGGCTCTCACTCCTTCACTCAGGAAACCTGTTCGGCTATACCCCCGGGTCGGGACAGGAGATGGCAGAGGGTAAGAGATAGGGAATCAAGGATGTGGGGAAAAAGGCAAAACATACAGGAAACAAGAAATGGAAAATTATTTGTTGACAATAACATGTATGTTGATGTGCTTGATTGAGATAATATACAGTGTATTCTGGATGGAAAATTTCATTTTGTATGCTGTAATGATGTACAGTGGATGAATGTAAACAAATAAATTTAAATAAAAAAAGAAAGTTCCAGAGAGGGATCAGCAGATGGTGAAATAGTTACGCTGCTGGACTTCCTCATAGTTAACCGTGGTTTAAGTCCTGGACCCAGCAGCTTAAAACTCACACTGGGCACATGTGGGTGTGTGCAAAAAAAAAAAAGTAGAATCCTGTCTGGGCAGGGCTTGGGTGAGTTCATGCTTGGGGCCTGGGAGTAATTTTGGAACTTTGGTGTCTCCCTCTCCCACCATTGTAGCAGCCTGGCTTTGCCCTAAACCGTCCACTGGGAGACTTGAGTCTTGTATGGGCAGACCTTGGGTAAGTCCACTCTTGAGGCCAGGGAGCAATTTTGGAAGTTTGACAACTTCATTACCCACCACTCTAGTGGTCTGGGCTCATCTTGTCAGTTTACCTGGAGGCTTGAGTCCGGTCTGGGAAGGCCTTCTTGGGTGAGACTGTACTTGGGGCCTGGGAGCACTTCTGGGATTTTTGATACACCAACCAAAGTTGTGCTTTGTGACACTCACTACTTGATCCTTTTCACTAAGGTATATCTACTTAGCTAGCAACCACCTCATCAAGTGCTGACATTTGGTAGAGGAGCCAAGCACTTGAAGTTATCCATTACTGCTCTGACCTAAGAGACAGAATCCTCTAATAGGAACACACCTGGGAACTAAGAGTGAAATTTCCTCTACCAATCCTACACAATCAACTCCAGTAAATAGTAAAAAGAAAATACTGGAACAGACAACTAGTAACCAGCAGAGATCTTGAAGAACCATGAGAAAATAAGGTGGTAACTCTCCCAGAAGTGAGCGTAGTAGCCCCTCACCAACAGTGGATAACACAGAGAAATACACAGAAATGTCAGAAAAAGAATTTCAAATATTTGTAGTGATAAAACTTAGTGAGATACAAGAGAAAATAATCAGTTCAAGGAAATTCAAAGATCTTTTCAAGACATGAAAGAGGAATTTCATAAAGAAATAGACACTCTAAAAAAGAATCAAACAGATCTTCTGTAAATGAAGAATACAATACAAGATATTGAAATCCCTGTAGAAAGCATTAACAGCAGATTGGACTAGGCGGAAGAAGCATTAATAGCAGATTGGACTATGCAGAAGAAAGAATTTCTGACCTTGAAGACAAAGTCTCCGACATAGATTAAATCACCAAAAAGAATGAAAAAGCAACCAAAAAAATTGAGGACAACATATGGGACATTTTAGACACCATGAAACACCCAAATATTGGTATAATGGCTATTCCAGAAAGTGAAAAATCTGCTAAAGGCATGGAAAACCTCTTTCATGAAATGTTATTTGAAATATTTCCAAATATAGAGAAACATGGAGAAATTCAGACCCAAGAAATAAGAAGAACCCAAAATAGAATCAACACAAAGATATCCTACCCCCAGCACATCATAGCCAGATTGGGAAAAATCAAAGAAAAAAGACAATATTCTAAAAATGGCAAGGGAGAAATGTCATGTTTCTTATAAATAGTATCCTATTAGGTTAACATCGGACCTCTCCACTGAAACAATGCAGGCAAGGAAAGAATAGGAAGATATATTCAAAACATTAAAAGAAAAACAATTTTAACTAAGAATACTATATTCAGTTGGGAACCAGCAGTTAGCGTAATGGCTATGTCGCTGGACTCCCATGTAGTCGACCGTGGCTTGCGTCCTGGACCCGGTGGCTTAAAACTCACGCCGGGCGCATGTGCATGCGAGCCCAAGATCCAGAGAGGAGAATGGAGGAGAAGGGATTGCGGCATGACCATCCCACCTGGGAGGTGATTTCTCGCTTTCTGTCTCTATGTCTCTCTCTGTCTGTCTGGCGAGCGCACGCGCCCTATAGCAAAAACCTCTCAAAAAAAAAAAAAGAAAGGAAAAAAAAAAGAATACTATATCCAGCAAGATTACCCTTCAAATGGAAGAACAAATAAAAATATTCTCAGATGGGACTGGCAGGAGGTGTGGTGGTTTGAGGTGCTAGATTTCTACATGGGCAACCACAGTTCAAGTTCTGGGCCTGGTGGCTTCCTTTCTCGCTTTCTCTTTCTCTCTGTGTGTCTCTCTTTGGTCAAATAAAAAAAAATAACAAATGGAATTTAATAAATAAATAAATACATCTTTTAAAAAATGTATTCTCATATAAACAAAAGAATTCACCAATACTAGACCAGCTCTACAGGAAGTACTGCAGGGAGTGTTGTATGAGGATAACTAAAGAGACACAAACAGAAATAGAAAAAGTAAAAAACAAACAAACAAACAAACAATCCCTTCTCTTCCATTCTCCTCTCGGGATCTTGGGCATGCACGCACACACGCCCGGCGTGAGTTTTAAGCCACCGGGTCTGGGACGCAAACCACTGTCAACGTGAGAGTCCAGCGACAGCCATTACACTAACTGCTGGTTCCAACATTGAATATTAATAGATTAAATTCTCCCATTAAAAGACACAGACTGGATGAATGTATACAAAAAGATAAGCCATCTATATACTGCATACAAGAAACACACCTCACTGGCAACCAGTAGTTAGCATAATGGCTATGTTGCTGGACTACCACGTA
>NW_006203310.1:187909-193441 GCF_000334495.1 Tupaia belangeri chinensis | reverse complement strand
AAAAAAAAAAAGAAACACATCTCACTGATAAGGACATACACAGACTGAAAGTGAAAGATTGTTAAAACATATTCCATGTAAATGGAAACCAAAAAAAGGCTGCAGTAGTGATACTGGTATCAGACAAAAGAGACTTTAAGATGAAAGATGTAAGAAGAGACAAAGAAGTACATTATATAATACTAAAAGTATATGTTCATCAGGAAGATATAACACTTGTAAATATCTATGCACCCAACAGTGGAGCAACAAAATATATCAAAGAGACTGTTAGATCTAAAGGAAAAGATAAATTGCCACACAATAATTGTTGAAGATCTCAATACCCCACTGACTGCTCTATACAGATCATCTAGTCAAAAAATAAATGAAAAGATACAAGATATAAATGATACCATATATGAAATGAACTTGACAGACCTCTACATATTTTTATTTTCACCCAATAACCCCAAAATGTACATTTTTCTTATCCCCACATGGAACATTTTCAAAGACTGACCACATGATAGGGTACAAAACAAGCCTTTACAAATTCAAAAGTATAGAAACTATATCCAGCATCTTTTCTGACCACAATGGAATCAAATTTAAAATCAACCACAGAAAGAGCCCTCAAAAGTACACAAACACATGGAAATTAAACAAAGCACTCCTGAATGACTCCACAGCTACTGAAGAAATTAACCCTGAAACCAAAGGATTCATAGAAATCAATGATAATGAACAAACAGTGTTTATAACCTATGGGCTACAGCAAAAGCAGTCATAAAAGGGAAGTTCAAAGCAATTAGTACCCCCAGGAAAAAAAATACAAAGGTGGCAAATAAACAACCTAATGACCCAACTCAGGAGACTGGAAAAACAACAGTAAACTCCAAAAAATTCCAGAGAAAAGGAAATAATAAATATTAAATAAAAAAATAAATGAAATAGAGAATAAAGAACTAAACAGAAAATAAAAGAAACCAAAAGCTGGTTCTTTGAGAAGATAAACCAAATGGGCACAGAAAAGAAGATAAACAAAATGGGCACAGCATTATTTAGATTAATCAAGGAGAAAAGAGAAAGAAACCAGTTACATCAAAAAACTGGCATTATTACAAAAGACATAACAGGAATACAACATATCATCAGAGAATACTATGAGCAATTATACACCAACCAATAAGAAAACGTAGATGTGATGGACAAATTTCTGGACACATACAACTTACCAAGACTGAACCAGGAAGAAATAGAAACTCTGAATGGACCCATAAAAAGAAATGAGATTGAATCAGTAATAAATAGTTTCCTAACAAGGAAGAGTCCAGGTCCTGATGACTGTATTTATGAATTCTACAAAACCTTTAAAGAAGAACTAACCCCAGTTCTCCTTACCCTATTTCTAAAATTCAAATCCATTCTATGAAGCCTCCATCATATTAATTTCTAAATCAGACAAGTACATAACCAAAAAAAGAAAACTTCAGGCCCATATCCCTGATGAATACGAATATTAAAATTCTCAACAAGATACTAGCAAATCATATTCTACAACACATTAAAAAGATTATACACCATGACCAAATACACTTTATTCCAGGATGCAATGATGGTTCAACATATGCAAAACAATAAATGTAATACATCAGATTAACAAAGGGATAGTTAAAAAACCATATGATTGTATCAATTGATGCAGAAAAAAGCATTTGATAAAATACAACAACCCTTCATGATTAAGATGCTCAGCAAAATCGGCATAGAAGGGATATTCTTCAACTCAATAAAAGCCATGTTTGAAAACCTTATAGCCTACATCATACTGAATGGGAAAAAGCCAAAAGATTTTCCACTAAAATCTGGAACAAGACAAGGCTGCCCACTTTCTCCACTCCTTTTAAACATAGTAATGGAAGTTCTAGCCAATGCAATTAGACAAGAGGGTTAAATAAAAGACATCCAAATAGGAAAAGAAGAAGTGAAACTATCTCTATTTTCAGATGATATGATACTATACATAAAAAATTCAAAGAATTGGAACCAGCAGTTAGCGTAATGGCTATGTCGCTGGACTACCATGTAGTCAGCCATGGTTCGCGTCCTGGACCCAGTGGCTTAAACTCATGCCGGGCGCGTGTGCGTGCGTGCCCAAGATCCTGAGAGGAGAATGGAGGAGAAGGGATTGCGGCATAGCCATCTCCCCTGGAGCGTGATTTCTCGCTTTCTATTTCTCTGTCTCTCTCTCTCTCTGTCTGGTGAGCACATGCACCCTATAGCTAACCTCTAAAAAAAAAATTTCAAAGAATCCATGAAAAAATTCCTGGAAGTGGTAAATGAATGTAGTAAAGTGGCAGGATACAAAATCAACATGCAAGATTTTATAACATTTTTATACACCAACAATGGACAAACTGAGACAGCATTGATGAAGGAAACCCCATTTAGAGTAACCACAAAACCAGTAAGATACTAGGAACACACCTTACCAAAGATGATGAAGATCTCTACAAGGAAAACTACAAAACGCTAGAAAAAGAAATGAAAAATGAGACAAAAAGTGGAAAAACAGCCCATGTTCCTAGATTGGAAGAATTAATATAATCAAGATGTTAATCCAACCCAAATTAATCTACAAATTTAGTGCAATCCCAATCAAACTACCAGAGATATTTCTCACAGAACCAGAAAAAAACATAAAATTTGACTGGAAGCCTAAAAGGCCCTACATCACCAAAGCAATACTGTGAGAGGGGAATAAAGTAGAAGGCATTACACTTCCTGACCTCAAAACATGTTACAAAACTGTGATAATTAAAACAGCATGATATTGGCACAAAAACAGACAAGTAGACCAATAGAACAGAATTGAAAACATCCAAATAAACCTCAAAATATACAACCAACTGATCCTTGTCAAAGGACAGACATTCCAGTGGGGAAAAGAAAAATCTCTTCAGCAAATGGTGCTGGGAGAACTGAATATCTACCGACAGAAGAATGTTACTTAATCCTTATCTCTCACTATTAACAAAAACTAACTCAAAATGAATTGAAGATCTAAACATAAAACTTTGAACTATAATAATACTGATGGAAAACACAGGAAAAACTCTTGGAGTCCTTGGAGTAGGCAAAGACTTCTTAAAAATCTCCAAAGCACAAGCAGTAGTCCCCTAAATCAACAAATGGGATTATATTAGGCTGAGAGGCTTCTACACAGCAAAGGAAACAAGTAGAATGAGAAGACAACTCTCAGAGTGGTAGAATATATTTTTAAACTGTACCTCAGATGAGGGACTGATAACCAGAATATACAGGGAACTCAAGTGGCTTAGGCACACAAAAACAATCAATCCAATTAAAAGATGGGAAAATGAACTGAACAGACCTTTCTCTGAAGAAGATATATGAATGATCTCAAAGTATATGAAAACATGCTTAACATCTCTTATCATAAGGGAAATGCAAATAAAAACCACAAGGAGATATCACTTAACCTCAGTCAGAATCTCTAAAATTAAAAAAAAAAAAAGAATGATAAGTGCTGGTGAGGCTGTGATGAAAAGGGAACTCTTTTCACTGTTGGTGGGAATGCAAATTAGTACAACCACTTCAGAGAACAATGTGGAGATTCCCCAGAAACCTATAAATAGATGTACCATATGACCCAGTAACTCTACTCTTAGTATTTACCCAAAGATAGAAAAAACTCTCAATTGGAAAAACACTTGTACATCCATGTTTATTGCAGCATTTATTTACAATTGCTAGGACATCAACCCAGATGTCCAAAATAGATGATTGGATTGAAAAAATGCAGCATATGTACTCTATGGAATACTACTCAACCATAAAAAAACAATGATACCCTGATATTTGATACAAAGTGGATGACTATGGAAAACTTAATGCTAAGTGAATCAAGTCAGACTATGAAAGACTGTATTTCCCCTCAATATATACCAATTATCTGTGCTCTATAGCAGAAACTGAAAATTTTGAAAGTATAGTAGCAGGGAGAGCAATGGTAAATACTAGACATAGTAAGGACAGGGGTAACATGAGGTGGGTAATAGAGGGGGGAAGGGAAGAAACAGGGGAAGAAAAGAACGTACGTAATTTAATTGCCAAAAAAATGAAAAGCTATTTGCTGATGATAATGTATATAGTAATGTATCTTGAGTGATATGCATGGCACTCATGCTGAAAAAAGCAATTTTGGGATTTCAACCACTGAAGACCCTCTGCTAGACTTCATCCTCCTGCTCCCTAGGTCTAGCCAAGAGCCAGGTTGGAGCACCCTACTTAATCTCTGCCTCTTTCCATCTCTCTCTCTCTTTAATTTTTAAAACCCTGTTAATGCAGGCAAACTTACATATGTAACCAATGATTTCTCTATCTCACTTCCTCATTTACGTTTTTTGTATGACAATTCCCCTTTCACTGCACACATCACTTTCCTGCTCAGCCAACTAAATGCTGAGTTGACCATGAGGTTGGCTGGAGATTTCTGGAAGTCTAGGTACAACTGCCTGATTTAAATCGTGTTAAGATTTGCTCTATTAAAACTCTACTCTATTAAATTGATTAGTTTATTTTTCTTTTAACATATAGTTGCATATATAGGTAAAGAAAATATACCAAAAGTTTAATGTTTGTTGAATTTAAATGGATATATGGAATATTCATTGTGTTATTCTTTCAACTTTTCTGTATGTTTAAAATTTTTCATAATAAAAATTTGAAAGTAAATGAAGAAAAGTACTTTTTTGTTGTCTTTGTTTTGTTTTGTTTAAAGAGAAGATTTTGCTCATCTTTCCATTGAAAATAAAGCATGAAAAAAATCCAACAGGCTTAAGGGGTACAACGTGAAAATTCAGTCACTAAAAAAGGAAAATTTGTTGTTAGGGTTGTTACACAATTGGGCTGGTTTCCAAGCCAATTCCTTCCTTAAATGTCTTTAGTATTGTAAGGATGCTTCCTACCTCCTGTCCCTGGCATAGTATCTTTGAGATGCATATTTCAACCGATTAGTGTATTCTTTTGCTTATCCCTTCCCAAGATACAGAACTTCCCTTTTCCTTGAGATGTAAATTAAGCCTTTCTTTAACTAAGACAGGGATCTTCCCTTCCAATCACTGACCTAAGAATTTGTGGAACCCACCTATAACCTACAAGCCCCCGCTTCTAGGTTATTGGGCCAGACCAATGGGAAATCTTTTAATTAAATGTTATCTGGCAATCTCAAAAGCAAATAAAAGGAACCTCTGTACATGACCACCCCGAGAAAAGGCATGCCTTTTCTCCGGGCCTAGGTCACTCACAGTTGGCTTGGAAATAAACCGCATTAATTATTAATTATTAATTTTACAGTTGGTTATATTTTTCCGTCGACAGAAACCAGGGTTCTTCTAGTAGCCCAGGGTTTTAATTCATCTGTTTTCCCAAGCAAAGTAGTCAACATCTCCATTTAAAAATAAGAGAGTTGAACTTTTTTTTTTTTTTTGAGAGAGGTTTTCACTATAGGGCACGTGGGCTTGCCAG
>NW_006203310.1:164223-184094 GCF_000334495.1 Tupaia belangeri chinensis | reverse complement strand
GTTTTGTTTTTTTCCAGCAGGGCCCCTGGAAAATCTCAAAAGATTCACCTCATTTTTGTAGCACCTAATCTGGTATATCAGTTTATGTAAAGATCATTTGTAAACTGTATTATTATTATTATTTTACCTATTGGTACTAATGTGTTCAAATCATTTAATTTATGAGATTAATGCTTTTAAAATAACACTCAGTTATAAATTTATCTCAAAGTACTATGTATGACAAAATTGTTTCCTCATTTACCTCTATTGTACTGAACTATCAAGTTATTTATACATTTTTTCTTTTTTTGCCATTCATACTTTTGAGAATTGCTTCCTTCCCCAAATGAACTTTTAGGCCTGATTTTTCCTTCATCCAGAGACAAGTGACTATTGTGTCAGATATGTCCTTCCCCCAGGACTCCACTGCCTGTAACCGTGGGACCTGACTCCTAGCATGAGCCTCCTAGCACCATGGGACCTGACTCCTAGGATGAGCCTCCTAGCACTGTGGGACCTGACTCCTAGGAATGAGCCTCCCTAGCACCGTGGGACCTGTCAATTTTGTGGCCTACACATGCATTCAGAGGAATGATTTTTGGCCAACAGGGGGGACTGTGGACAGAAGTCTGACTACTTTTCCTATTTTTCCAAAATCTTTTCAAAAGGGGACTGGGGAAGTCATGCTCACAAACATTAACAGACCATTTACTTTCTATTAACAGGATTCTTCCTACCTCCTGTCCCTGGCATAGTATCTTTGAGATGCATATTTCAACCGATTAGTGTATTCTTTTGCTTATCCCTTCCCAAGATACAGAACTTCCCTTTTCCTTGAGATATAGATTAAGCCTTTCTTTAACTAAGACAGGGATCTTCCCTTCCAATCATCAACCTAAGAATTTGTGGAACCCACCTATAACCTACAAGCCCCCCCCCCTTCTACATGTCCCGCCTTTTTGGGCCAGACCAATGGGAAATCTTTTAATTAAATGTTATCTGCCAATCTCAAAAGCAAATAAAGGAACCTCTGTACATGACTACCCCGAGAAAAGGCATGTATGCCTTTTCTCCGGGCCTAGGTCACTCACAGTTGACTTGGAAATAAACCACATTAATTATTAATTATTAATTTTACAGTTGGTTATATTTTTCCGTCGACATTAGAACATGTGACTCTCAATCACAAATTATTTGAGAGCCTCCCCAAATCCTTCTGACCTCCAAATACCTCCCCTAAGGTCTTCCCATGTGACCTGATATTTCTGTAATTTAGATCAGTTCTTAGGAATCAAATATTTTATCACTTTTCCAAAGGTGTCTGTGTCCTCTTTTAAAATGCAAATCTGGGAGGATGCCTGGACTAATTAAGTGAGAACAAGTGTCTGAGGAGCCAGCACCTGCCCATAGGCTTAAAATCCTGACAGCTCCTTTTTCAACTCCTTTCCACCACTGAGATTGGACAATATGTGCTCTAGGAAACTGAAATTGCACAATGTGTGCTCAAGGAAACGTCTTAAATGAAGACAACATTTTAAGAATGCTTATTTTTCCATGAATAAAATAGGGTGCATGAGGTCAGTGAAAACTGGTTGGCTTCTGAAATCTTTTTTAGAACACTTCAAAGGAAACCTCCTCAACTCTTCCAGGCCCCTGCCCTCCTTTCTTTGTTACTGAATTCTCACTGACCCCAAAGTTTTTCACTGAATGAAGTTTCCAAGGGGTCAGAAAAAATACCTGAGACAATTAGAGAAATGAAAACAGGGGGTCAAAACTAATTGACCCTTGGCAGAGGATTTGCATAAACAGGTCCCAACCTCTGGCTGTGAATAAAAGAAAAAATGCCCCATTGGGGTCAGAACCACAGTTCAAGGGCATTTGCTGGGCCAAGCTTGGCTTCTCTGCTATGTCAGGAATTCCAGGAATTCCACTGATCATTGTGTGCTGGCAGGGTGCAGGGAGTTGCAGCCAGGCTAACAGAAACTGGGCCCTGCCCATTGGGCAAAACTACAACTCTCCCATGCAGCAACCTGCAAGTTGAGAGCGTGGGAAACTGCAAGTTGATAGAAGACACATAATGCCTTCTAAAAGGGAAGATGCCTTCTCCTAAAAGGTGACCAAATTCTTGTTTTAGATAGTGGTGGTAGTGTCAATCTCAGAGGTTAGAGGAGAGGAGGAACATGTCCCCTTCAAAGACCTACTTTGTTCCTTATGTAGAGTGCAGTTCTGTGAGAGACACTGCCCTTTGTTGAGAATAAGAGAATCCAGTACTGGCCTTTTCTGGGCTGAAGGCCTGCCTCTACCATGCCACCTAAGAAAGAAATTTGATAAGGGTATTAAGATACTTTTCAGAAAAAGATAAATTTATGACCCTCATACAGACATGAAACTCAACATATGTTAAAGAATTTTTTAAAATTTTTACTCATGTAACTAAGGGAGCCAGGTAGATGTTATAACTAGTTTCTTTTTATTTATTTATTTTTTTAAGAGGTTTTATTTTTAGGGTGTGGTGCTCTCTGGTGTGTCTGTGAGAGAGAGAGATAGAGGCAGTGAGAGGGGAAAGTGAAAAATCACCCCTCTGGGGAGGTGGAGGGGATGGCCACTCTGCAATCCTTTCTCCATTCTCCTGGGAACTTGGGCACACAGGCATGTGTGCCAGGAGTGAGTTTTCAAGCCACCGGGACCCGGGACATGAACCCAGATCAACCATGTGGGAGTCCAGCGCCATCTGCTGACTGCATAACTAGTTTTTTGTTTTTGTCTTTTTTTTTTTCTTTTTAAGATTTGCTGTAGGAGGTGTGCACCTTCACGTGCAAAAGAGAAAAAGAGAGCGAGAGAGAGAGAAAGCCCTCAGGGGGCATAGCCATGCTACAGTCCCTTCTTCAGTCTCTTTTCGGGATTTTGGGCACACACACATGTGCCTGGTTTGATTTTCAATCCGTTAGGTCTAGGGCTCAAACTATGTGGTTGATCATGGGGCATCCAGCACCCTAAACTCCATGCTACCTGCTGGCCCCAGTTATAGCTAGTTTTAAAAGAAGCAGCCTGGGACCACCAGATGGCACAATGGTTATGTCACTGGACTTCCACGTAGTTTGAGTCCTGGACACAGTGGCTTAAACTTACGCTGCATGCATATGCATGTGTGTGTGTGCCCAAAACCCAGAGAGGAGAATGGAGGAGAAGAGACTGTGGTGGGTACAACCCTCCTTGGTGGGGGAGGGGTTATTTATTGTGTTCTGTCTCTCTCTGTTTCTCTAGCAAGTGCACGCTCCTATAGCAAAAATATCTCTCTAAAAGAAAAGAAGAAAAAGAAGAGGCCATTAGGTGGAGTAGTGGTTAAGGCATGGCCAAGTGTGGTTTGAGTTCTGGACCTGGTGGCTTAAAATTCATGCTGGGGCACATGTGCATGCATGTCTGAAATCCCGGGAAAAGAGACTGAGGCATTGCCATCCCCTCTTAGGGGGTAATTTCTGACTTTCCCTCTTAATGTCTCTCTACTGAGCACACTTGCCCTATGGCAAAACAAAACAAAAACAAAAACAAAAGCCCAGAGTTATAAGGAGCAAAGGAATTTCCAGGTGAATTGTAAATGGAGGCAAAATGTTTATTGTTTTTTTAAATTTTTTTCCCCACAGAGGAGAAGGAAGTCAATTGAACTAGATGAGACAGAATTAGCATATCTATCAGTTATCTATAACATTAAGAAATGCTAAAATAGCAATAAAATTATAATCAAATAAGGATAGGGGAAGCAGGAGCTATAGGCAATAAAGAGTTTTCCACTGAAATATGAATTTTCTTTACAGGGGCAAGAAATGTTCCTTTCTAAATATTGCCTTAAGAGAAGAGTTCCTGCCATCCCCTTGCCTCTCACCTCCAATGTTCCAAACATAAACGTGTTTTTTTTTTAACTAAAGAGAGTGAGATAGGCTTGAAACTGGTAAAAGCTGACTCCCAAACCACCACAATGTTCTACCTTATTTATTTATATTTTTAAAGAGATTTTTGTCTAAGGGCACATATGCTTACCAGAGACAGAGACAGAGACAATGAGAAGGAATGTGAGAAATCACCCCCAGAGGGAGATGGCCATGTTGGCAATCCCTTCTCCATTCTCTTCCCGGGATCTTGAGCATGCACGAATGAACCTAGTACTTAGTGTGATTTTTAAGCCACTGGGTCTGGGACTCCAACCACTGTTGGCCATATGGGAGTTTAGCAACATAACTGCTATGCCATCTGCTGGTCCCTGTTCTACCCTATTTTATTTCCATGTCACAACCCCATGCGGACTATCATGGTTGGGTTGTTTATTGATGAGATGAGAAGGCCTACAACGCTGCTGCCTTTGAGTGCAGGGGTGATCAGGTCCAACACCCACAGTGTGACACAGTTCTTGTCCACAGCTCATGAAGAATTAGAGGCACAGGAACAAGCAGTTGGCATAATGGCTATGTCGCTGGACTCCTATGTAGTCTACTGCAGTTGGAGTCCCAGACCTGGTGGCTTACACTCACACTGGTCATGTGTGTGTGTGTGCCCAAGATCCCAAGAGGAGAATAGAGAAGGAATTGTGGTGTGGCCATCCCCCTTGGGGTAGGAATTCTCGCTTTCTGTCTCTCTGTCTCTCTCTGTCTTTCTGGCGAGAGCACACGCCTTATAGCAAAAACTTCTCACCCTCAAAAAAAATGAATTAGAGGCATAGACACAGAGTATAGCAAAGTAGAGAGGTTTTTGAAGTAGAGTGAAGGAAAAATAGCTCCCAAACAGAGAGTGTATCTTGAATGGGTTGCTGAGGAGCAACTGGTGTGAAGGATTTTCATCTAGATCAGGGGACCTTTGTCTGTGCTTGTTTTCAGGTGTGGCTCATACATGTGGTTCCCTTCTGGTGGGAGGGTATGTGCTGGCTGGGTCTGGTTACTGTTCTAATTTTGGAGTGAGTACAAAGCTCGGGAGACTTTTTATCTAAACATATTTAAAATTTTTTTATTTATTATTTTTTAAAGAAGTATTTATTTAATTTTATTTATTCATTCAATCATTTACATTTGACCAGAGAGAAAGGTGTTAGGCCAGAGGCCTGGGCAGCTTGAATGTGGGGGTTGGACACCATGCCAGTTGGCTGATGAAACCCAGATCTAGTCTATCATCAGAACTGCGCTGTACTCGGATCTAACCTGGATGTAGCACACGGTGTTCTACTCTGCACACAGCACCAGACCTTATGGGGCACAGGAGTCTGCTCTGCCCCTAAACCTTTACCATACATGGACTGTTTCTACCTCTAAGACACTCCCCCTCCCTATACTCTTATAAAAATCACTAAACTCTGTCCTAGGGCACGAGTTCTCTGGCCCTCTCTCTCTTTCTTTTTCATATCAGTGAACCTCGCCCTGGAGCATTCCCAATAAAGGCTCTACATTTCTATTTTCTCCCATGGTCAGCCCATTCCTTACCAAGGAAAGTGAGAAAGCAAGTCACTAGGTCTGGGGCTCGAACTGTGGTTGGCTGTGTGGGAGTGTCCAGTGCCTTAACCACCACGCCACCTTTGCCCCGCCTAAAAGCTTTAAGCCATAAAAACTATTACCTTATCTTCTTCCCAGAATGTGGTGGGGTGTGGTAGAAAAATCTTAATTCTTTCATCTAGGTCATTCTACCTAGGTTAATCACTGAGCTGCCACTACAAGCTGTCTCTGTGAGTAAAGCTTAACTATTAACAGATGGGAGAATGTCGAGCTGCGTTGTGATGTCCTTGGTTCTTTGGGTCCAGATCACTAAAATTAGAGATCTGTCCCTAGGCACAAAATGAAACCACAACCACGAATGAAGTAGGTAGAAAAGAAGGTTTAATAGGAAAGAAAGGAAAGTACACCCAAAAAGGCTCTTGGGTGGGCAGATTGCCAGGTGGCAACTGTGCTTGACACTGGTTTATTGTTACTTTTATTACTAGAGGTGATCATGAATATTTATTGGTGGGAGGTCTGTCATACTACCTATGTCCTTCGTTTGAATTAGAATCTGCGCGTTTTCTCCCATGCTTGCGCACTTTTCTCACAGGTAAGGAATGAGGAATTTGATTACTTTATTGCACATGCCCAGTGTAAGCCAGGTTGATTAATTAGACTGCCTAATTAATTTATTGTCCTAGTGGGAATTAGGGCATTGACCAAACCGCTTACTTGGGGATTAGGGTGTTGACCAAAATGCTGGCTTGGGTCTTTTTGATAAGAGAAAATTCTACAAATCATCTCTGTATGCTTCCCTCAGACCCCAAGGAAGGAAGATGGCAAATTGTCTTGCCCTCCTGGCGCCAGGGGCTAGATGAGCCTTTTGCTTTTCTCTTAGGGTTGCCTGCGCATGACTGCCTACCACATAACCATTTTGTGATTTCATTTCAGGCCTATACCCAAAGTATACTTTTAGGGTTTCTATTGTCTACCTGACTTCGATAATTTAATCTTTCTCTCACAGCATTTGACTGATCTTTTACTGTAAAGAGAAAACACTAGTAGGATGGAGAAGCTACTTGCTCTGTAGCTGTTTTGGACAGCACATGTCCTAATCTTGATAATCATCTTGGGCTCATTTTACTGTCTCCAAAGTGATCCATTGCATCATCTACAACAAAGTACAGGGATGCACCAATTTTTAGAGTATGATTTTCCATTCAGTTGCACCAAAAGGGTGTTAAACCAAACTGGATTGGCCTGAAAAGGCCTCCATATAGTTATATTTGAGTTCTTGTAAAAAAAATCACAGACTAACTTAGGAATCTGTTTTCTTAACAAATAGCTGAGATATAGCTGCGCTGCTGCAGTCAATCACATATTGCCCACTGTTTAAAACTGTTCCTGCAGGAGGGGCTGGTAGGTGGCATGATGGTTAAGGGTGCAGGACTCTCTCATGGCCGATCACAGTTTGAGTCCCTGACCTGACAGCTTGCTTTCTCACTTCCCTCTCTCATACTGTCCCTCTCTGGTCAAATTTTAAAAAGAAATAAATAAAGTTAAATAAAATAATTATTTAAAAAAATAGTTCACACAGGAAACCCTAATCTGTAACCAATCCAGTTGTTTCCCTATTTCACTTCTGTTTTCTGTATGCCACTTTCCTTTTCCTGCCCATAAATGTTACTTGACCACATGGCGCCCCTGAGTTCCTCAGAACCAGTTTTAGGGGCTGCCTGATTCACAAATTGTTCTTTGCTCAATTAAACTCTGCTAAATTAGATTTAGTCAAAGGGTTGTTTCTTTCCTTTTCTTCTTTTCTTTTCTTTTTCTTTTTTTTTGCTGGTCCTCCTAATAATTTAAATTAATTAGTTAACTAATTAATTAACTATTATTCATACATTACATTGCTATACATAACTTAGATTGTAAAGAGACTTTACCAAGCATGATGTACACCTCAGTTCAGCCCAGCTGAGGATATTATACACATCCTCATCAACAGATAATATACCATATCTGTGTCCCACATGTGTCTCACCTCTCTATTTTTTTCCCAAATTTACTTTTCTACACACTTCCTCTTCCACACTCTCTTTCCATTTTAATTCTAGTGTCCATTACAATTTTTAATGCTTTTATGACCTCCAGTGTTTTAGTCTCTACCATAGAGTGCAGACAGTTGGTATACGCTAAGTGGAGACATACAATATCTCTCTTTCATAGCCTGACTTGCTTCACTCAGCAACCAATCTTACATATTCATCCACTTTCTATCAAATTCCAGGGCCTTGTTGTTTTTTATGGCTGAATAGTATTCCACAGAGTATATGTGCCACAATTTTTCAGTCTATTCATCTGTATGTGGACGTTTGGGTTGGTTCCATGTCTTTGGAATCGTGAATAAGGCTGAAATGAATATAATTGTGCAAGTGCTTTTCTGACTGAGCATTCTCCTGTTCTTTGAGTAGAAACCCAGGAGTAGAATTGCTAGATCATATGGTAGTTCTATTTGAAGGTCTTTGAGGATCTTCCATATTGTTCTTCAGTGGCTGGATCAATTTACATTCCCACCAACAGTAGAGCAGTGTTCCCCTTTTACCACATCCTCTCCAGCACTTATCATCATTTGTTTTTTTTTTAATCTTCGCCATTCTGACTGGAGTTAGGTGGTATCTCATTGTGGTTTTGATCTGCATCTCCCTTATGATGAGGGATGTTAAGCATTTTTTCATACGCTTTTTGGCTGTTTGTATGTCTTCCTTATAGAGTTTTTTGTTCAGCTCATTTTCCCATCTTTTAATTGGATCAATCATTTTCTTCTGGGAAAGCCACTTGAGTTCCTTGTGTACTCTGGTTTTCAGTCCCTTATCTGAGGCACAGTTAACAAAAATTCTGTCCCATTCCAAGGATTGTCAACTCACACTAATTACAGTGTCTTTTGCTGTGCAGAAACTTCTTAATCTGATGTAATCCCACCTGTCTATTTCAGTAATTATTGCCTGTGCTTTGATTAAGAAGTCTTCACCTGCCCCAGTGTCTCCCAGAGTTTTCCCAGTGTTTTCCAATAGTAGTTTTATAGTTTGCAGTCTAAGGTTTAGATCTTTGATACACTTTGATTTGATTGTTGTTAATGGTGACAGGTAGGGGTTCATATTCACCTTTCTGCAGGTGGATACCCAGTTTTCCCAGCAGCATTTGCTAAAGCAGTTTCCCTTTTCTCACTGGATTGACCGATACCCTTTGTCAAAGATGAGTTGGCTGTATGTTTTGGAGTTTATTTCTGGGATCTCTACTCTGTTCCATTGGTCCTCATGTCTATTTTTGTGCCAATATCATGCTGTTTTGATTATCACAACTTTGTCATATATTTTGGGGTCAGAAAGTGAGATGACACCTACTCCAGTCTTCTTGTGCAGGATGGCTTTAGAAAACAGGGTCTTTTATGGTTCCAGACAAATTCTATGATTATCTTTTCTAGATCTGTGAAGAATGTATCTTGTAATTGTATTGGGATTGCATTAAATATGTAGATTAATTAGTGTAGAATTGCCATTTTAATTATATTAATTTTCCTAATCCAGGAACATAGGACACCCTTCCTTTTAGTGTCCTTTTCAATTTCCTTTTTAAGGTTTTCATAGTTTACATTATAGAGGTCTTTGACTTCCCTGGTTAGTTTTATTCCTAAGTATCTTATACTCTTGTGGCTATGGTAAATGGGATTATTTTCTTCAGTTCTTTTTCTGTCTGCTTCTTTTTTGTATATAGAAATGATATAGATTTTTGTAAGTTAATTTTGTATCCTGCCACTTTACTTTATGCATTTATTACTTTTAGAAGTTTTTTGTGAATACTATGGGTCTTCTATGTATATAATTATGTCATCTGAAAACAGAGATAATTTCAGCTATTCTTTCACTATTGGAATGCCTTTTATTTCCTTCTCTTGTCTGATCACATTGGTTAGGACTTTCAGTACTATATTGAATAGGAATCGAGAAAGTGGGCAGCCTTTTTCTTGTATCAGTTTTTAGTGGAAAAGTTTTCAGCTATTTACCGTTCAGTATAATGACAGCTATAGGTTTTCCATAGATGGCTTTTATTATGCTGAGAAACAATCCTTCTATGTAAATTTTATCGAGAGTCTTAATCATAAAAGAATACTATATTTTGTCAAATGCTTTTCCTGCATCGATTGAAATGATCATGTGGTTTTTATCTTTCTTTCTATTTACATTGTTTATTACATTTATGGTTTTGCATATGTTGAACCACCCTTGCATTCCTGGGATAAAGCCTACCTGGTCATGATGAAGAACTTTTTTTAATATGCTATTGAATACACTTAGCAAGTATCTTGTTGAGAATTTTTGCATCTATATTCATCAGAGATATAGGTCCTTTTTGTTATATCCTTATTCATTTTGAGAAGGAGTGTAATGGAGGCTTCATAGAATGAATTTGGAAGGGTTCCTTCCTTTTGGAATTCTAGAAACAGTGTGATTAGAATGGGGGTTACCTCTTCTTTAAAAGTTTTATAAAATTCAGCAGTGTAGCCATTGGGACCTGGACTTTTTTTTGTTGGGAGGTTATTTATTACTGATTCAATCTCATTGCTTGTTATAGGTCTATTCAGGCTTCCAATGTCCTCCTGAGTCAATCTTGGTGGATTATATGTGTCCAGGAATTTGTCCATCTTATCCAGGTTTTCTTTTTTGTTGGCATATAGTTTCTCATAGTATCTTCTAATGATGTTTTGTATTTCTGTTATGTCTGTTGTAATATTGCCTGATTCATTGAAAATTTGATTTGTCTGATTCCCTTTTCTCTTCTTCTTAATTAGTCTAGCTATTGGTGTGTCAATCTTGCTTATATTTTCAATAAACCAGCTTTTGTTTTCATTATTTTCTGTATAGTTCACTTATTTTCTATTTCATTTACTTCTGCTAGAATCTTTATTATTTCTTTCCTCCTGGCATTTTTTATTTTTGCTATTTTGTTGTTGTTTTTCCAGTTCCCTGAGACACGATGTTAGGTTGTCCTTTTGCCACCTTTCCATCTTTTTCTTGTGTGCACTAATTGCTATGAACTTCCTCTTATGACTGCTTTTGCAGTGTCCCATAGATTTTGGAAACTTGTGTCCTCATTATCATTTGCTTCCATGAACCTTTTTATTTCAGTGTTAATCTCTTCAGTAGTCATGAAGTCATTCAAAGTAGGTTATTTATATTCCATGTATTTGTGTATTTTTTGTTTTTTCCTGAGATTAATATCAAGTTTAATTCCATAATGGTCAGAGAAGATGCTGGATATAGTTTCTATTTCTGTGCTTCTGTAAAGACTGGCTTTGTGCCCTATCATGTGGTCAGTCTTTGAGAAAGTGCCATGTGGAACTGAGAAAAAAATATATTTTGTGTTTTTTTTTTTTTTTTTTGGAGGGGGGGAGTGGAAAGTTCTATAGATGTCTATCAAGTCCATCTGGTTGATGGTATCATTTAGGTCCTGAATCTCTTTGCTTGGTTTTTGTCTCATTGACCTCTCTAAAGGAGATAATGGGGTGTTGAGATCACCAACAATTATTGTGTTGCTGGCTATCTCCTCTTTTAGATCTCACAGTCTTTCCTTTACATATTTGGAGTTCGGTGCATAGATATAAGTGTTGTATCTTCTTGGTGAATTAGCCCTATTAATAGTGTATAATGCTCTTTTTTTGTCTTTAATTATGATTTTTTTCATAAACCTATTCTGTCCAAAATCAGTATAGTGACTCCCATTCTTTTTTGGTTTCCACTTGCATGGAATAACTTTTCCAGCCCTTCACTTTTATTCTATGTATGTCTTCATCCATGAGATGGGTTTTTTGTAGGAAGCAGGTGGAGATTTTTTTATTTTTAATCTAGTCAGCCTGTCTGTGTCTCTTGATCGGAGAATTTAATACAATGACACTCAGCATTATCATTGATATTTCCAGACTTGCCCCTAACATTAAGTTGGCCATATTCAGTGTTTTTGTTTGTTTGTTTGTTTGTTTTGTTTTGTTTTCTCTTATTGCTCTCTGTCTCTCTTTAGTTTGCTTGGTATAATACACCTTTCAGTATTTCTTGAAGAGCTGGTCTGGAGTTGATAAATTCTATCAGGTTTTGTTTACCCGAGAATGTTTTTATTTTCCTTTCCCATATGAAGGATAATCTTGCTGGATATAGTATTCTTGGTTGAAATTGTTTTTCTTTTAGTACTTCGGATATATTTTCCCATTCTTTCTTTGCTTGCATTGTATCTGATGAGAGGTCCAGTGTTAGCCTGATGGGATAGTCATTGTAAGTGATTTAACATTTCTCTCTCGCCAATCTTAGTATCTTGTCTTTGTCGTTTTCTTCAATCTAGCAATGATGTGGTGTGGAGAGGATCTTCTTGGATTGATTCTACTTGGGGTTCTTTACATTTCTTGGGTCTGGATGTTCGAGTGCCTCACTAAACTTGTAAAGTTTTCTTCCAGAATTTTGTGGAATAGATTGTCAATGCTCTTATTAGTGTCTTCACCTTCTGAAATACCAATTATTTGGATATTGGGGTGTTTCATGGTATCTAGTATTTCTTGTACATTATCCTCAATTTTCTTGGCTGTTTTCTCAGTATTTTTGATCATTTTTTCTAGATCATTGGTTTTGTCCTCTACATTTGAAATTCGATCTTCTACATGGTCTAACCTGCTTTTGATACTTTCAAGGTAGGTTTTAATTTCCTGTATTACACCCTTAATATCTAATAGTTTCGTTTGATTCTTTTTTATGATGTCCAATTCTTCTTTCATATCACGGAAGGACTTTCTCAACTCTTGGAGCTCAAGGTCTCTTTTCTCTGCATCTCATGTACTTTTGTTATCATAAATATTCTAAATTATTTTCTGACATTTTGGAAATATCCTCTAATTTTTCCCTTCTTACAAAGATTGCAGTGTTCCTTTGCTTGTGGTGTACTTCTTGATTCTCTCATCCTTAAGGTTCTTTCTTCTGGGATTTTTAGTCATTTGGTAATGTATTCACTTCTGGCCAATTTATTGGAGAAGTATTCTGTGACTGTCAGCTCATGTGTTTCCCCCACCATGCAATGACTTGGTGCTATTTTCTCCATTCTACTGTGTCCTCCAATGTGGGACTCACCAGAGGAGTTTTGCAATCGGGTTTATGAAGGGGAATTTCTCTATTTTTGCAACCACTATAGTGAGGTGCAAAGAATTCTCTAAAACTCACAATGTTCAGATGTTTAGCTACTATGTACCTTGTCATCTATAGGCAGTGGGTAAGGGCTGAGCAGTAAGACAGGAAACTAAAGTAAAAGAAAAACAATATAGGGAATAGAAATAGGGAGAAAAAATACAAAGAAAAAAAGGAGAGTACTTGAAGAAAAAGAGAAAAAAAAGCAAAACAATAAAGAAAAGAAAAATTAAAAAGAAAAGAAAGCACGTCATATAAAATAAAATTTGTTTAAAAGTGGAAAACTGCATGGTGTGGTGAAAATGCCTGTCTACTTTCTATCTTGAGTGAGGGAAGAAGAGAGAAGTTAACAAGAGAAAGGCATTTTGGAGAGGTTTTCGCTATAGGGTGCGTGTGCTCGCCAGAAAGACAGAGAGAGACAGAGAGACAGAAAGTAAGAAATCACCCCCCGGGAGGATGGACACACTGCAATCCCTTCTCCTCCATTCTCCTCTTGGGATCTTGGGCACGCACACACAGGCACCCAGCGTGAGTTTAAGCCACCGGGTTCAGGACTTGAATTGTGGTCGACTACATGTGAGTCCAGCAACATAGACATTATGCTAACTGCTGGTCCCTTTTTCCCTTCATTTTTGATTCTCTATCTCTTACCCTCTGCCATCTCCCACTCTCTTCCCATGCTGCTTCTGGTATCTATGTTTGCTTTCTATACTGTTTTTCCCTGACCTTTTATTGGAGTCACTAAAGATCTTAATTAATCTAAATATTTTCATAGCAAGCATAGCTGATATATACATTTCTATGAACACAAGTCCAACTTTAGGCATAAGCCTCAATGAGTAGAATGAACATCTTATAAAGTAGCACCTAGCTGGAGCTATATATCATACCACAGTCATTGAATAGATATTCATTTTTTTTGAAACTTTTTTCAACTTAATTTACATTCTTTCCAGAGAGAAAAAAAGTTGGAAGGGACAGAGAAGAGCAAGAGGGCCTACTTGTCAACTTGGCTAACATGGGAGTCTGGAGTGGTGGTCCTTGGCACAGGGAGGGCTTCCCTGGCTCTGGTTCAGCTCTGAGCTGAACCCAGAGGTCCAATATAGGTTAAGGTGCTTGACCACTTTCTATTCTTGCCAAAATGGGGGTCTTGAGAGGGGGTCCCTTGCTGGGGGAGGACTTCACAGCCCTGAGCTGAACCCAGAGGCCTAACACAGCCAAAGTTTTTCTTTTAACTGGGGTCTGTTCAGCTTTATAAAAATACTAACTCTGGGCCCAGTCGTGGTGACACAGCTCTGGGTGCCACTGCACCATACTGGAGTACATGGGAGGTCGGGTGTTTAGACTGTAGATCAATCTGAACATGCTGGGTGTGCCCATGGAGGCCTTGGATCATGGTTGCCTGGGAGAAAGATCACATTGTGGTGAGATAAGACTCTATCAGAGGTACTTGATTCTCTCTCAAAAGAGAGAGAGAGAGAGAGAGAGAAAGAAAAAGAAAAATATCAACTCTGACCTGATAGCCAAAGTAAGAAATAGAATTTTTTTTTTTGTTGGAGAGGTTTTTGCCATAGGGTGTGTGTGCTCACCAGAGAGACAGAGAGACAGAAAGCGAGAAATCACCCACTAGGGGGTATGATCACACCACAATACCTTCTCCTCCATTCTCCTCTCAGGATCTTGGGCATGCACGCACACGCGCCCGGCATGAGTTTTAAGCCACCAGGTCCGGGATGCGAACCATGGTTGACTACATGAGAGTCCAGTGACATAGCCATTATGCTAACTGCTGGTCCCAGAAATAGAAATTTGAGTTCGTTAGGTTTTTTTTCCCTTCCCTATACCTGCATTGAAATGAAGAAACAGATTTAAAACAAAATCATGTTGGAGAGCTAATTCTCATTCCTGGATTTAATTTCTTTTTTTATTTTATTGCGTAATAAATCTACTCTTAAAAGTGTTTTCAAAATCGGGAAAGGTTGTTCTAGGCTCATTTATTTAAAGACAAACAAAAATGACAAACCCATTAGCCCAGGCCTTTACCCTATCTCCTACTCCATTTTCCTCCAGGGCCACTACATGAATTTCACTCTGTAATCTTATGCACAAAGTCAAGGCTGGGGGTACCGAGAAAGCATGAGAAAAAAAGATATCACAATGACAGAGCACTTCTGCAGTTTCGTCCTAAGGCAAATAAGCAACCCACTGTTGTGTAAAGTATAGGACAGATTCTTATACAGAATAATTGCCTTCAGAAGTGCTTGTGAGATCCTGGTATGTGCAAAGGAATTTATACTGGAATCTCTTCACATTGGCATGCAGGTATGTGGGTGTGGGTGAGCATACATTCCTTTCTGACTCATTGCCCACTTTGCCCCTGCCCCCAACCCTTTAGTGCTGAAGGCACTATTACTAGCTTTCCCTGGGCTGGGGCAGAGATTGATGATATCTTGGAACTCTCCAAAGAGAAACTGACTATGCCCCTTTACACTCTCCTTTAGTGGCTAGTCATTAAGACATGCTGCTGTTAAACAGCATGGCATAGCTGCAGTGAGATCAGAAATCTTACCAGTCATGGGCTGTAGTACATGTATCTTTCACAGTCCTTTAATTAGCATATATTTATCAGCCAGACAGTGAGATAGTGAAGGGATCAGTGCATGCCACTCCAAAATATGCCACTTTGGCATAATGACTGTTTTGAGCTGAGGACAGTTAACCCCTCTGCCCCATGTGCTGTTTAAAAGCTTGGCATACATTTCCTTTTGTAAAGGTAACAAATTTCTTTTTGTAAAGATCTCTTCTTCTCTTGTACCAAGAACAGAACTACTCCAAAGACAACTTTTAACACCTGAGATGTCTTTTACCAGCCTAAAAAAATGTACTAAACAAACCTTTTTAAAATATTTTATTTGAATTTATTTATTTACATTCATTCACTATACATCATTACAACATACAAAATGAGATTTTCCATCCAGAATACACTGTATATTGGCTGAATCAAGCACATCAACAAATGTGTTATCATCAACAAATAATTTTCCATTTCTTGTTTTTTTTCCTGTATATTTTGCTTTTTTTTGCCATACTTCATTCCCTATCTCTCACCCACTGCTATCTCCCATCCTCCTCCCACACTGTCTCTGGTATCCATGGTTGCTTTGTATGTCTCCCCTCCCCCCACATTTAATTGATTCACTAAATATCTTAATTGATCTAAATATTTTCAATAGCAAGCACAGCTCATATATACATATCCATGAACACAAGTCTGACTTTTGGCATAAACCTCAGTGAATAGAATGAACATACTATAAAGTAGCACCTAGCTGGGTCTATATAGCTTACTGCGGCTATCGAATAGGTATTTTTATTGCATTTTTTTAATTTCAAGAAAAACAGTTTTAGTTTTTTTTTCTGAAACTTTTCTTTAATTAATTAATTTACATTCATCCCCTAAGCATTGTCACAGCATACAAAATGTGATTTCCCATCCAGAATATACTGCATAGTGGTTTAATCATGCATGTTTTCATCAATAATTTTTCATTTCTAGTTCATAAATATATATACCCTATTTCTGACCCTCTGCTCTTTCCCACCCTCTTCTCACACTATTTCTGGTGTCTATAATTTTCTTCCACTATGTTTCACCCCACATTTTATTGATCACACAATTTCTTAAATAATCTAACTACTTTCAATAGCTCATTCAGCTGGTAATTTCAAGAAAAGCAGTTTTAACTTTAATAAATCAAATAAATGCTAAGGAAATTTCCTTAAGACTTAAAGCCAGAAAACAGGTTAAGATTCTGTTCAAAAAGTAAGTATATGAACCTATTGACAGATCAATACAGGGCAAAAATCCTTAAAACTGGACAACAAAACCTAGAAGAAAATCAGCAATGTTTTAGTCAAAAGTCATAAAATCCTATTTCACTAGTTCTGTCTCATGTACTTAATCTATCTTCTGTTGTGGTTTGATCTTCCCGATTGAATTCTGTGATATAATATTCAGCTCCAGGTTTGTCCCTATGATTAAGATGGTCATTTTCTTAGTTTTTGAACTCTTAATTCTGTATGTCTGCATTTAATTTTTCTAGTATAGCACTACCTTGAGAACTTCTTGGAGTTCTAGTCTGGTGTTGGTAAATTCTTTCAGGTTTTGTTTATGTGAGAATGTTCTTGTCTTTTCTTCCCATATGAAAGATAATCTTGCTGGGTACAGTATTCTTGGTTGAAATTGCTTTACCCTTAACACTCTGAATGTATTTTCCCATCTTTTCCTTGCTTGCATTGTTTCTGATGAGAGGTCTGCTGTTAGCCTGATGAGACATCCTTTGTAGGTAACTAACTGTTTTTCTCTTGCCAATCTTAGAATCTTGTCTTTGTCTGTTGTTTTGGTCAATCTGGCTATAATATGTCTTGGAGAAGATCTACTTGGGTTCATTCTATTTGGGATCCTTTGTATTTCTTGGTACTGGATCTTTGAGTGCCTCTCTAGGTTTGGAAAGGTTTCTTGCAGGATTTCATGGAATAGATTATTAATATTCTTATGAGTCTCTTCATCTTCTAGGATACCAACTATCCAGATGTTTGGATGTTTGATGGTATGTAGAATTTTTCATATATTATTCTCATTTTTGGGCTCTCTTCTCTTCCATCTCTGTTAGCTTCACCATTGTGAATATTCTAATTTTTTTATTAGACATTTCCATGATTGACATTAAACTGTCTGTTAATGAAGAAGACTTATTCTTTTCCTTTGGAAGAGAGGTATTTTCTTGCTTTCCCATATTTCTTGTGGCCTGGCAGTGATTTCTAGTCATCTGATGGATGATATGTTTGTTCCTAATTCTTGAAGTTCAATCTGAGTGTTCAGGAGCGTGTAGAAGGAGGTGATTTGGAGTCTCTTTGCTGTTCCATTTTTATCCCTTTGTGCAGCAGATTCAGTAGATATTAAGGAATATGTTAGCCCTGATAGTATTTGGATGGTTGGCTATGATTCCCTTAGATCTGTCTAGAAATACAGTGAATGGAGATTGAAGAGCAGAGAGATGAGATAAAAGGAAAAGAAAAGGAAACAGAGAGAGAGAAAAACAACAACAACAAAAAAGTAGAAAAAAAGAAGAAAAAAATAAACAACTAAAAAATTATTTTAAAAAAAAGCAAAAAATAGAAAACCATGTGGCACACACTGCACGAAATCACTAGTTTTCAGGAGCCATGGAGGAATCTTCTTCTGAAAGCCTGCCCCTTGCCTCTCCTGGGTGGGAGGGGGAGAGGGTATTATTAACAAAAATAGAGGAGAGCCTGAAAGCCAAGAAAATACTTTACCTTAAAAATTTTTAAAAAGAAAAAAATACAAAAAAATAAGAAGACAGAGACAAGCAGAGATAGAGAAAGAGAGTAGGTTTGAGGGGATCCCTACCACTCGAGTTTGTGGGCTGGAGGCTGAATTATCAGTAGAAAATCTTCATTTCTCTTTTTTTCCCCTGAAATCACTTATTCTCAGGAGCCATGGCGGAATCTTCTTCTCACTAAACAACTCTATTTACTATACACTTCCTAGTTATTTCTCAGACTTTACCTCTTACTAGAAGCCTCAAATCCCTTTTCCTTGTATACCTTAAGATGTTATATAGCCTCCAGATTTAAATCACCGACTCGAATAATATTTTTTGTGAACTCTGTGTGTATGTGTCTAATTAAATTTGTTTACCTCCTGTTAATGTCTTTTATCAGTTTTATTTGTCGACCCCAGTGGCTGAAGTGGACTTCTACCATGAGCTAGATAACCAGAGACCATGGCAGATGGGGTCAGCCTCCCCTATCTGAGTAGAGGACTCAGAGACCTGGGGGAATGAAAAATGGAGATGGAAGCTAAGGGTGAGGAGAAGCTCCAAGAAGGCCTTGAGAAAGAGGGACCATACGTTTATCATTGGAGGTCCTGAAAAGATGCTGAGGGGAGGAAAAGACGGGGGCATGAGTAATGTGTTCTGATACTACCCCTGTGCCTCATTGGCTTCTGTATTCTATTGCTCTGTATTCTCTGCAAAGGAAAGATGAAATCCATTACCATGTAGATGTTGAAGTTCAGGACATACTACCTCAAAATATGGCACTTTGACATACTGAAGGAAATGGCAAAAGTTAGAAGGTCACTCTCACTTTTACACTCGTCTCCCCTGAAACATGTCATAGAAATAAGAAAGGATTCTCTGACCTTTCCTAGAAGCAGAGTAAAAGACTTTCATGTGAGAGGTGGACTCCCTGTACCTGGAGGAAAAATATTTTTAACTCTGAAGACAGAGGCTCAGAAAAATCCAAATAAATAGTGCAAATAGGCCTTGCTAAATTCCCCTCATTTTATTTCATTAAAATTTTTTTAAATTTAGTTTTCTTAAAAGTTTATTTATTGGAACCAGTAGATGGCTTGGTAGTTATGTTGCTGGACTCCCATATAGCTGACCATGGTTCAAGTCCCGAACCCAGTGACTTGAAAATTATGCTGGGCACATGTGTGTTCATGCCCAAGATCCTGGGAGGTGAATGGAGGAGAAGGGATTGTAGTGTAGTCATCCACCCCTAAGGAGTGATTTCTCATTTCTCTCTCACTGCCTCTGTCTCTTTTGCGAGCGCACATTCCTTAAGGCAAAAGCCTCTATAAAAAGATGTTTCTTTTTTTTCATAAATGAAAGAGAGATACAGAGAGAGACACAGAGAGAAAGGCAGGGTCTTGGTGTTGATCCATACCTGGCATCAGCCAGTTCCAGATCATGGGCACACATATTCCTGGTGTATTCAGGGAGGTCTCCAGATGTAAATCCAGAAGTTTCCTATTGTAGGTCAGCTTTACAGAGCATTGAATTACTGCTGGTCCACCCTCTCCCAACTCCCACCTCAATTTGTTATCATTAACTCATACTCTTTGCCTTATGTTTCTCCATGACTGTCCACACTTCATCAAGTTTAGCAAAAAAAAAAATTCTTTTTGGGTCTTCATTTTCTTATGAAGTCTCTTGTGTTATATACAAGGTATTTTAAGTAAATTTGTGTGCTTTTCTCTTGTTGTTAATCTGCATTTTGTTATAGGAGCCTCAGCCATTAACCTATGATAGATAGAGAAAAAGATATTTTTTCCTACCCTGCAAGAGTCTAGATGCAATCATCATCATAGGTAATGTTTCACTTGACTTTACTTCTCAGGGAAAGA
>NW_006203310.1:163176-163839 GCF_000334495.1 Tupaia belangeri chinensis | reverse complement strand
TCTGTGTGTGTGTGTGTGTGTGTGTGTGTGTGTGTGTGTTTGTCCCATCTCTCACTCCCTCCCCCAGGGAACCTGTTTGACTTTCCCTCGGGTCAGGACACGTGGTACCTGAACACGGACCTGGGTATGAGGGATCCAGTGAAGAGCTCCTGAGGAAGACTCCAGTGCAGAGCAAGTGAAAAAAGCTGGCAGAAAACAGAAGGAGATGGCATAGACTTGTCCAGAAGGGGACAGCATAGATTCGTCCAGAAGGGGACGGCATAGACACGTCCAGAAGGGGGTGGCATAGACTCATCCAGAAGGGGACGTCATAGACTAATCCCAAGAAAGGCTGGCGAAAAACAGGACAAAGAGAAGACATCCTGGTAAGTATTTACTTACATTTTATTTTAAGTACAGGTAATAATGGGACAAGTAATAAGGGTAATAATGGGACAAGGGTTTAGTCAGCATGAACTATTCATTCAGTACTTAAAAGAAGCCCTTGCCACTATGGTTGCTAATTCTAAAACTGAAAAAGAACAGGGAGAGGATTTTATTTCCCTAGATAGTGAGGAAGAAGTTAAAAGCCCTGAAAGTGAGACAAAAACCCCAAAAATCTAAAAAACTAACAAAGAAAAACAACCTTAAGGCTCTACAAGAGCCAAAGAAAAACGAGTCATC
>NW_006203310.1:153980-161034 GCF_000334495.1 Tupaia belangeri chinensis | reverse complement strand
CCAAATTGATGATTCCATAAAAATGCAGCCTATCCAAGTACACTACCACAACCTGGAGATGGTGTATCATGGAGCCTAGACATTGCTCCTGCCTGAGGCATTGAATCGGTTAGCCAAAGACGGGTAAGAGAGTCTGAGCCTAACAACTGTACAGTCCTCCCACCTAAGACAGGAAACCCATCATCGCAATGGGATTCTCCAATGACAGGTAACGATAGACATGTGGCTCTAAAAACGACTCCAACCTAAGACAGGCACAATTCCCCCAGGCTTTTCTCCTCTCTTTAAAAAAATAAAAAAGGCAGACATTTGGAGGGCACTGCATACGGAAGCCATCTTGAGCTATCCGCCATCTTGAGCTATCCACCATCTTGGAAACCATTAGGCTTCACTTCCTCACTGAGCAAACCGTTTCTCAGAAATCATGTGACCAACTGTAATCCCCATCAGTGGTTGGGTTTCTAGGCAGCAGGAGAGATCCATCCACACCAATGATTGGTTCATGCTGTTCTATCTCATTTGAATTTCGGGTTACTAATTGGTGCCCACCAGCTGTATATAACTCGCCACTTTTCCTTAATAAACGGAAGACAGAAGAAGACAGAAGGCTTGATCAGCACCTCGTGTGTGTGCGTGTGTTTGTCCCATATCTCATGTGTGTGTGTGTGTGTGTGTGTGTTTGTCCCATCTCTCACTCCCTCCCCCAGGGAACCTGTTTGACTGTCCCCCGGGTCGGAACAGTTAGTGTTGTTTCTGGAAAAGCAAAACTTTGAACTCTCCATAGAGGTTACCCTAGCATTTCGTTTATTCTGAGAGACAGCAAGTGTGACCCACATGGCCATATATCTAAGGTGTGCTGCCCCAAGGCTACTGCTTTGTTTCTTCCCAATGTTGCTTTACTTAGTTCCAGCAGTCCAAGAAAATTCCCTGGATTCAAATAGTCCTGTTATTTTGAAAGTTCAGTTTTCATTTCTCCCACTGGGAGCTGCTTAGACAGTGACTATATATCACTCACTCTACAGTATGGTCAATTAAAGAAAATAACTTCATTCTAAATCTTCATGGCTAATAACAACAGAGGCCCAGGGACTCTTGTGCTGTCAGACAGAGGCACTAGGCCAGTTGCTTAGTGAAACCAAGAAATGAGAGGAATCATTAGGAGAGCTATATTTATCATTTAAATTTTATGTTTGCAATTTAATTCTATGAATCAAAATGGGACATTCATACTGGTACTGTAAAAGCATGTGAAAAATCACAGCATTGTCATCTACCACTTTCCTACTTGTTTATGATCAGTGGCCTCTCAGGAAAGTGCACATTTTGTGTTTTCAATACCCAACACAGGTTATAAGGAAAAGGAGTTTTTCACCTGTTAAAGAGATCAAGCAGCCAAACAATATCTGAAACATCTCTGAGGGATATGTGTTTATCAGACTGTTCAGTAATTCTGTGACTAATTTCATTTTCTGTTTTTTTTGTAGCTTTCAGTTGCAGTTTTATTTCTTCTTTGATTAAAGAGTTATTTATATTAGTAAATGTTTTACTTTCAGTTAATAGTCTTTAATTTTTTATTTTCTAGTTTTTACTTTTTTATTATCATAATATTGTTTATATTACATTGAAACACATATAACTACAGTGTCATGCATATCAGTCAAGACAAAGACATTACTATCCACATCCTCATCATCAAATAGCTTTTCATCATTTTTCCCCAGATTCTTCTTATTCTCATTATTCATTTATTTTTTGAGAGTTTTTTGCCATAGGGTGCGTGTGCTCATGAGAAAGACAGAGAGAGACAGAGAGACAGAAAGAAATCACTCCCCAAGGGGATGGCCATGCCGCAATCTCTTCCCCTCTATTCTCCTCTCGGGATCTTGGGCATGCAGTCACACATGCCTGGCATGAGTTTAAGCCACCGGGTCCAGGACTCGAACCACAGTCAACTATGTCCAGCAACATAGCCATTATGCTAACTACTGGTCCCTATTCTCATTATTTTTAAAATAATCAATATTTTTCATTTTGCTTGTAAAAGACTTTACCCAATGTGAACTACTTCTCAGACCAGTCAATATTTGTAAAAACATCCAATTATGATTGCAAACTACATCTCATGAATTATAGGTGATGTCTGCATTGATTTTACCCTTAATATTTCTATAGCTATGTGTTTGAAAACTTGGGCATCATCTTCTCTGACATAAACCATTTTCTGTGAAACCTTTTTTAAAAATTATTTATTTGTGACAGGATCTTGCCATGTCACAACCCTCCTGCCCCAGCCTCCTGAGTTGCTGTGATTTCAGGTGTGGACCATACTTGGTCTGCTGTATAACCTTTCAGGTTGACCTATGGTACCTGATTCTCAAACCTGATTTAAATCTAGCATATTTTATTTTCCCATCCAATAACTTTGACTCCATTTTAGTATTATTCTTGAAATATGCACTTTATTTTCTTAACCATGGACCCAATTCCCACACAAAGGTGAACCATAAAGCAGAAAAGACAGTGTATTCCTTTTCCTCCACAAAGATTTTCTGTTAAATTCTACCTGTCTGTTCTACAGATACTATGTTGGTGTTGGGGAAATAGTAACAGTCACAATTTTGTCCCCTGGATTTAATTTTTAACTATTTTTCTTGGTGCCTTTTAAAAATAAACTTCAAAGAAGCAACATTTCAAGTTCTAAATAAATGCCAGTTTTTCTCCTCCTTTGGCCCAAGTAGGTCGAAGTTCAGTTCATGTACATCTCATTACAAAATACTGCCTTGTATGGCCTGGCCCTATGGCCTGGTGTTTAAGGGAACCTGATCCCACATGCAGTTTTAGTCCTGGTCCCAGTGGATTGAGAAATACACTGTGTCTGTGTGTGTCCCAAATCCCTACAGGGTAGAGAAATGGAAGAGAAGGGACTGTGGCATGACCATACCCCACTGGGAGGTGCTTTCTTTCTCTCTCTCTCTCCCTCTCTCTCTCTTCAGTCTGTCTGTTTGGTGCATGTGTTCTCTGGCAAAGTTTTTATTTTATTTTATTTTTTATGCTACCTAGGGGTCAGCTGGTGGCATGGTGGTTAAGGCACTGGACTCTCACATAGCTGACTGAAATTTGAGTTTTGGACCGGTGACTTGCTTTCTCATTTTCTCTCTCTCTCTCTGGTGAGCACATGTGTCCTGTAGCAAATTAAAAAGTAATAGTGATAAATCAAATTAAATTAAATATTTTTCTTTAATATTTTTATTTCAATTTCTTTTATATACTCAATCACATGTTACTTAGCTTGCAACATTAATATTCCAACATGTGTACATTTCTCATCAGTCCAGTTACAATACTATAAAGTTATCTTCAATAGGTAATAACCAATTTCTTTGTCCCATAAATGATTTCCCTCTCTATTTTTCTCCTTAATGTCCTTCTTCAGATTCTAATCCTTCACCCACTCTCTTCCCACACTGTATCTGGTATTCACAACCATGTTCCATGTTTCTATAACCTTTAGTCATTCAGTTTTGGCCATAGAGTGCAGACATTCAGTATATATTAAGTGGAGATGTATGTCTCTCCTTCATAGCCTGGCTTGCTTCACTCAGAAGTATATCTTCCATATTCATCCACTTTCTGTCAAACTCCAGGGTCTTGTTTTTTATGTCTGACTAGTATTCCATAGATTATATATGAGACAATTTTCCAATCCATTCATCTATTTGTGGGCATTTGGGTTGGTTCTATGTCTTAGCAATTGTGAATAATGTCGCAATAAACATTGATGTGCAAGGACTTTTCTAGCTGAGAATTCTTTAGTCCTTTGGGTAGATACCAAAGAGTGGGATTGTTGGATCATATGGTAGTTCAATCGGTAGATCTTTGAGGAATCTCCAAATTGTTCTCCACAGTGGCTGGACCAATTTACATACCCATTAGCAGTGTAGGAGAGTTCCCCCTTCACTATACCCACACCAGCACTTATCATTTTTTGTCATTTTTTTTAAGTCTTAGTCATTCTGACTAAGGTTAGGTGATAGCTCATTGTGGTTTTGATCTGCATCTCCTTAACCATGAGGAATGTTGAACATTTTTCCATATGCTTTTTGGCTATTCGTATGTCTTCCTTAGAGAGTGTTTTTATCAACTCATTCTCCCATCGTTTAATAGGGTTGATCACCTTTTCTTGGGACAACTGATTGAGTTCCTTGTGTATTCTGGTTATCAATCAGTCCCTTATCTGATGCATAGATTACAAAGATCTTTTCCCATTCTGAAGGCTGTCCATTCATACTAATTACTGTGTCTTTTGCCCTACAGAAACTTCTTAATCTGATATAATCCATTTGCCTTCTTTCTATCTTCTTCTTATGTGCATTAATTACTATGAATTTTCCTCTTATGACTGCTTTTGCAGTGTCCCAAAGATTATGGAAATTTGTATCTTCATTGTCGTTGGCTTCCATGAATCTTTTTATTTCTTTTTTAGTGTCTTCAGTAGTTGTGAATTCATTCAGGAGTAGGTTATTTTGTTTCCATGCATGTATGTATTTTTGAAAATTTCTCTTGAAATTAAAATCAAGTTCAATTCCATCATGGTTGGAGAAGATGTTGAATAGAGTTTCTATGCCTTAGAATCTGTAGAGGCTTGCTTTGTGCCCTATCATGTGGTGAATATTTGAAAAGATTCCATGTGGGGGTGAGAAAAAAGGTGTATCTTGTGTTTTGGGGGTGGAAAATTGTATACATGTCTGTTAAGTCCATTTGATTTATGGTATCATTTAGATCCTTTATCTCTTTACTTAATTTTATCTAGATAATATGTCCAGAGGAGATAGTGGGGTGCTGATGTCTCCAACAATTAGTGTCTTGCAGTCCATCTCTTCTTTTAGACCTAACAGGCTTTTCTTCACGTATTTTCTTGCCCCTGTATTAGGTGTATAGGTATTTATAAGCATTATATCTTCTTGATGTATGAACCTTTTTACTATAATATAGTGTCCTTCTTTGTCTCTTCAAACAGTTTTTGTTTTAAAGTATATTTTGTCAGAAATTAATATCATGACTCTAACTCATTTTTGGTTCCCATTTGCATGGGATACCTTTTACCAGCCCTTCACTTTTAGTGTGTGTAGGTCTTTATCCATGAGATGCATTTCTTGTAGGCAACAGATAGAGGGTTTCTTTTTCTTTTCTTTTTTTTTTTCTTTTTATCCACTTAGCCAGTCTGTGTCTCTTGATTGGAGAATTTAATCCATTAAACATTCAATGTTATTATCGATATTTCCAGACTTGTCCATAACTTTAAGTTGGCCATTGTCTTGGTTGTCTTTTATTCCCATATTTCTGGCTGTTCCTCCTTTAGTTTTCCTGGAACAGGACTCTTTTCAGAGATTCTAGGAGAGCTGATCTGGTGTTGTCAAATTCTTTCAGGTTTTCTTTGAGAAGATTCTAACCTATTTTTTCCTATATGAAGGATTAACTTGCTGCATATTAATCTTGGTTGAATTTGTTTCTCTATTAACACTTTCAATGTCTCTTCCCATTCTTTCCTTGCTTGTGTAGTTTCCATTGAAAGGTCTGGTGTCAGCCTGGTGGAATGATCTTTGTAAGTCACTTGCCGCTTCTCTCTTGCCAATTTTAGTATCTTGTCTTTATCTGTGGTCTTGGCTTGTCTCCATGTCCTTATTAGTTTCTTCACCTTCTGGAGTACCGGTTATTTGGATGTTTGGACATTTAATGAAATATAGTATTTCTCATATATTATCCTTTTTTGTTGTTGTTATTGTTATTTTTTCTTGTGCGTGTGTGTGTGTGTGTGTGCTTTTCCCCCTAGATCAGAGGTTTTATCTTCTACATTGGAGATTCAATCTTCAGCATGGTCTAATTGACTTTTAATAATTTAGAGAGAGTTTTTTATTTCCTGTATTACGGACTTCCTCTCTAATAGTTCTACCTGATTCTTATAGTGTCTATTTCTTCTTTCATATCATGGAAGGATTTCCTAATTTCCTGTATTTCTTTGTCTCTTTTCTGTTCCAACTCATAGAGTCTTGCCACCATGAATGGTCTAAATTCTTTCTCTGACATTTTGGTTGCATATTCTGTTTTTTCAAGAGATGGAGGGGAGTTATTGTATTTTTTTTTGATGGAGCTATAGTTCCTGATTTATTCAGACCTGAGGCTCTTCTTCTACTTCTAGCCATTGGGAGATGTATTCACTTTTGAATACCTTTTTGGAGAACGTTTCTTCTACTGGGAACAGTGTGCTTCCCTTTTGCCGTGGATTGATGTGTGCTGAATTCTTTCTTCTGCTGTGTTTAGCAAGGTGGAGTCTTCTATTCAGATGTCTAAAGAGCAGGTTCTCCTTTTTTGCAGGTGGTTAAGTAAAAGGGAGGATCCCAGGGAGCCTCACAATACTAGGGTATCTGCAAACTGTGATTCTAAACCTGTCTGGTCCCTCTGGTGTGGTAGAGGAGGAGCAGGAGATAACAATATAACAAAGTAGAAAACAGAGTATAAAAGAGAATAAAGTAAAAGTCATACAAATTAACAAAAGAAAGAAGAAGGGAAAAATAAAGCAGCCTACCTTTCTGACAGAGGGTGCTCTGTGGTTGGGGGAGCTGGGCTGGGGCCGGAAGTGGAGTTGGGGGCCAGTGAATGGCCCTGCCTTAGTGACCATTACAGTCTAGGGGACTTGAGATGGAACTGGACTCTGCTGGAGAGCTGTGGGCTGTCCTGTGGGGTAAGGAGAAGTAGGAAATTAACAAAAGAAAGAAGAAGAGAAACAAAAAGCCTATCTTTCTGATAGGGCTAGGGGAGCTGGGCTAGGGTTGGAACTGGAGCTGGGGCTAGGGCCAGTGACTGGCCCTGCCTCAGTGTCCCTTACTGGCCAGTGAGCTTGAGATGGAACTGGACTCTGCTGGAGAGTTGGGGCCTGTCCTCTCTGATGTGGTAGGTGGGGGGGCTTTGGGGTTGGAGGAGCTGGGCTGGGCCAGAGCTGGAGCTGGGGCTGGAGCTGGAGTTGGAGCTGGTACCAGTGACTGGCAAAATTAAATAG
>NW_006203310.1:152268-153902 GCF_000334495.1 Tupaia belangeri chinensis | reverse complement strand
TTCAGTTTTGTGGGAGTCCAATACTCTTAACCACCACGCCACCTGATGGCCCTTAAATAATTCTTTTTTAAAATGCTGCCTTATATATATATTAATTAATTAATTAATTAATTTTATTTTTTTGGAGAGGTTTTCGCTACAGGGCATGTGAACTCGCCAGAGACAGAGAGAGACAGAGAGATAGAAAGCAAGAAATCACCCCCCGGGGGGATGGCCACACCACAATTCCTTCTCCTCCGTTCTCCTCTCAGGATCTTGGGTATGCACGCACATGTGCCCAGCATGAGTTTAAGCCACTGGGTCCAGGACTTGAACCATGGTCAACTACATGGGAGTCCAGTGACATAGCCATTACGCTAACTGCTGGTCCCACCTTATATATATTATTGAAAGGCAGAGATGATTTTTAAAATCTTTTATAGACCTGATTCAGAGTCTCACCAAGTTTTTCTTTTTGGTAGTCAACCTGTTATTTTTGTGACAAAAACAGACACTGTATGTGTGCAAGTAAATTTAGAGCCAGAAATGAACAAAAAAATACAGATTTCAATAACTCAGGAGAACCCGCCAGATTCTGTTTTTTACCTTCTCATCTCTATATCTCTTGGTCTTTAGTAATCATACTGATGATCAAGCCCTGAGCTTCTCCTGATTTTATCAAAGAAGCTGTTTTTCTTTATGGGTACCGTGGTTCTGGAGATACAGAATCATAAAATCAGATAAAACCATGTAGAGGGCTGAAAGATGGCTGGAATTATACTTGGGACACAGTTTATGCTGCAGGAGCATTTCCTATGTGCCCTTTGAAGTGTCCAAACTCAGGTCTTCAAAGGGAGGGCTAACTTACCCTGTCTTTCCATGGAACAAACATTTGCTGCTTATCATTTTTTTTCCACCTCCCACCTTTAGTTGACTTAGCCAACAATGATTTATCAAAGCAAAGGCATTGCTCTGACTGAGTCATAAGTTACACTTTTACCTGACACTATCTGGCACTTTAGAAATTAAAACATAAAAATAATAAAGATTTTGTATATATATCTACACGCATGAAGGTATATATGTCTTTATGTTCGCTTATTCATCATGCTCTTGATAATTTCACTATTTTCATCCATGCCAACCCCCATTCATATTAGTTTATTAGAGAGTTAGGTTTTCTCATGAGACAGTGGGTAATTTTTCATGTTGAATCCTGTTAACATTAGTTACAAATGTTTGATTTTCAGAAACTCTTTTTTGCAAAACTGTTAGGAAAGAAAATTTATTTCTATTTAGAAAGCCTGTTGGCAAGAGGAAACTGAAGCTGATCTCCAGATGTGTGTTTGTGCTAATTTGCTGTACAATCCAATATAGGTATAAGTCAATAAAAGCTGTTCTTTGATCTGTTGCTACAAAGGGTTCATTATAAATACATTACTGGATAAGAAGGTTACAACTTTATAACTGTCCCTTGCAAATAGTGTCCTGTGCCACCCTTTTGCACATGAAAGAAGTGGTACATCTGGCTTCAGCCTGCCTGGCTTTTGCTTTGCTGACATATATTTCTTATTTAAACTGTATTTAGTTATTTTGAGAGATAGAGGGGAGAGAGAGAGAGAGAGAGAGAGAGAGAGAGAGACATATCCTAATTT
>NW_006203310.1:148448-152108 GCF_000334495.1 Tupaia belangeri chinensis | reverse complement strand
AGGAGAATGGAGGAGAAGGGATTGTGGTGTGGCCATCCTCCCTGGAGGGTGATTTCTCACTTTCTGTCTCTGTCTCTCTCTGTCTCTTTGGTGAGCTCATATGCCCTATAGCAAAAACCTCTCCAAAAAAAGATGATAAACTTTTTAAAAAAAGAATTATTTATTTAATTTTATTTATTGATTCATTTATTTTAATTTGATGAGAGAGAGAGAAAGTGAGAAATCAAGCCGCCAGTTCCAGGACTTGAACTGTGATCAGTCATATGGAAGTGTCCAGTGCCTTAACCACTTGCTGGTCCCATAGATCATAAACTTTTTTTTTTTGAGAAGTTTTTGCTATAGGGCATGTGCACTCGCCACCAGACAGACAGAGAGAGACAGAGAGTGAGAAATCACCCCTTGGGAGGGATGGCCATGCAGCAATCCCTTCTCCTCCATTCTCCTCTTGGGATCTTGGGCACACACACACATGCCCGGCATGAGTTTCAAGCCACCAGGTCTGGGACTCGAACCACAGTCAACTACATGGGGGTCCAGCGACATAGCCATTATGCTAACTGCTGGTCCCATCTTTTAACACAAGGTGGTTTGTATTCCATACATAGACTCCACTTCTCCAATCCTGTTTAGATACTATCCTTGCAGAGTTAACACTGTTTGCTGTCATAGTCAACCTTCAAATACAGGTCATTCAGTTAAGCCAAGTTGATTATCCAACAAGTGAAAATACATATGAAAGAATTTATAATCCATAAAGTGCTAAGAAAATATTAATGATAGTAGATCAGGAGTTAGTGTAATGGCTATGTCGCTTAAACTCACACCGGGCATGAGTGCGTGCATGCCCAAGATTCCGAGAGAAGAATGGAGGAGAAGGGATTGCGGTGTGGCCATCCCCCCGGGAGGTGATTTCTCACTCTCTGTCTCTCTGTCTCTCTCTGTATCTCTGGTGAGTGCACACTCCCTGTAGCAAAAAACCTCTCAAAAAGAATATTGATAGAACTAATTCTCTGGTGACACTCCCTGTAGCAAAAAACCTCTCAAAAAAAATTTTGATAGAACTTCAGTTTTTATATTATTATAATCATTCTTCCAAAAGCAACTTCTCTGGTCTTTCCTAGAAAAGCAGCATTGCTCTCCTCTGCCTGTCTACCCCAACCCCTGGGTCATGGTGGAGGGGGAAGATGGAGCACAGGAACAGACTTTTCTGGTTCACACACTCCCTGTAGCAAAAAACCTCTCAAAAAAAATTTTGATAGAACTTCAGTTTTTATATTATTATAATCATTCTTCCAAAAGCAACTTCTCTGGTCTTTCCTAGAAAAGCAGCATTGCTCTCCTCTGCCTGTCTACCCCAACCCCTGGGTCATGGTGGAGGGGGAAGATGGAGCACAGGAACAGACTTTTCTGGTTCACAATGAAAATCAAAAGGGGTCCATCTCTCTTGTAGTCGAAATCATTAACTCTTAATTTGTTTTTGTTTGTTCAGTTTTCATAAATAATGACTTTTATTTTAAATACATTTTTTATTTAAAAATATTTTTAGATTTACAGAAAAGTTGTGAAGATTGAACAGAGTTCCTACTTCCCCTCATCCAATTTTCCTTATTATTATTATTTTTCTTTATTTTCATTTTTTTAGATTTGCTATAGTACTTATTATTAACACTTTAGGTTAGTACGGCACATTTGTCACAATTAGCAAATTGATATTGATAAATTATTATTAATTTTTAAAATTATTTATTTAATTTTATTTATTAATTCATTTATTTTAATTTGACCAGAGAGAGAAGGAGAGGGAGAGAAAGCGAGAAAGCAAGCCACTACATCCAGGACTCAAACCATGGTCGGTCATGTGGGAGTGTCCAGCACCTTGACCACCACGCCATCTACTGGTCCTCGGTATTAATTATTTTTGTTGTTTGCCTTGTTTTACTTTGCAATCAGCATGCAGGTGTATAACACTCTCATGAGTAAACCCACTTAACACAGCATGTTGGTATGTATCGTCATAGTGATAACCTTAAATCTTCTCTGATCTTGTAAAGAGCACATCATTCAGAAATTTCCATTTATTATTATTATTAACAAATTACTTGTGACTCACTTCATAAATGACCCCAACAACATCATGATTATGACTGACTGGTACCAGCTTAAAGCAACAGAATTTCTGTTTTTTTCCTTTTTTTTTTCTTTTTTTCTTACATTGACTCCAGTGTGGGAGGCTTCCAGATCCTTTCAGTTCAATAGATTTCAATTCAGTTCCACAGATATTAAGCACCTTCTATGCTCAGGCATTCAGAACGCTCCGATGCAGTTTGAAGCAGTCCTGATTTCTACCTTCTTGATCTTCACCATCTAGTGGCAAGTTACTTCTATAATGCTCTTCACAGTCCTTTCTCTTCACCATTGGTCCCTTTGGTCTCAGGTTTCTCTATCCCCCTCATCACTGAGATCTCATGCACAGCTTTTAGGAGAATCTTCAGGGGTGTCCAAGAATCTTTGCTTTTATATAGCCCTCTGGAGTTATATTTACCAAGGTACATTACATTGTCTACCAGGTGCTGTATGCTTAATCCCATTTAATCCTCATATCCCTATTAAGCAGGCGCAGGTGAGGAAATTAAAGCTAAAAAACAAATAGTGTGTACAAGGTCATGTGAGCAGTAGGAGAAGAGCTTGCACCTAAATTAGGCAGTCAGAGCCAAGAGTCTTTGTACTCTTCTCCTTCTCCTTTTTTTCCTCTTCTTTTTGCTATAGGATGCATATTCTGATGAGAGAGAGAGAGAAAGAGAAAGAGAAAGAAAGTGAGAAAGTACCCTGCATGGAAAATGGCCACATTGCAATCCCTTTGTCTCCATTTTCCTTTCAAGTCAATGGGTCTGAGACTTAAATTGCACAGTTAACCAAGTGGGATCCAGCTGTCTTAACCATCATGCCACTGGCTGGCCCTGTTAAGTAAAACTTGGTATCCATGATCTATAACCATCAATAAGTATGTGACAATTAAGAAAATATGTGATTTTGGCCATGATTAATAGAAGATATTATATTTCTTCTGCTCCCACATATGCACAATTCATTACACTGGATTTAATAATATTTTATGACAGACTTAGTCATGGAGGCACATAAAGCATTGCTTTATGAGGCTGGGGCCACATGGTAGCCCTGGGTTTGGTTCCCAGTCCAGTCTAAACAGGCTGAGTGCAGCAGTACATACCTGTAATCCTAGCTAACTGGGAGGCTAGGGCAGGAGGATCACAACATGGTGAGACCCTATCAAAATTATCTATCTTTCTAACTTTCTCTCTCTTTCCTAAAAAAGAGAGTATTTTATGGCAGCTATTTCCACTGAAATCTTAGTACATTTATGATAAATATATTTTTTGAAGAGTTTTATTTTTCTTTTACTATAGGGCGCATGCGCTCTCCAGACAGACAGAGAGAGACAGAGAGATAGAAAGCAAGAAATCACCCCCAGGGGGGATGACCATGCCTCAATCCCTTCTCCTCCATTCTCCTCTTGGGATCTTGGGCATGCACACATACATGCCCAGCATGAGTTTTAAGTCACCGGGTCCAGGACTCGAACTGTGGTCGACTACGTGGGAGTTCAGCGACATAGCCATTACACTAACTGCTGGTCCCTAT
>NW_006203310.1:147058-147897 GCF_000334495.1 Tupaia belangeri chinensis | reverse complement strand
GGCTTGGGGAATGGCAATCTTCCCTTGTCCTGAGAGTAAGGGTGGCTTATGGTCTTTGGGGTAACAGCATCTTGTGGATGAGTCCCTGAGCCCCTCCTGGCTCCTGAGATCCTTCGCCCATTAGTAATCCCCAGTAGGAGAAGTGAATGTAGCATTCTTTATTTACATTTTTCAGGAGAGTGGGATGAATCTAATGGGAGTAACTCCTGTTCACAGCCGCCGCCCTACGCAGCTGCCGCCTTAGTGGATCCACATTCTTTTAGGATTATTGTAAAAGTTATAGTAAGGCTGGGGGTGCCTTTATGGGGTACCCGGGTATGGCAATAAGGCCCATGGCAGAGAAACTGAGTGCAGGCCAGTACAGTAACACAATAGAGGTGAGGTCCAGAACTCGTAAAACTGTTGACATTGCAAACAGTTCTCCTCAGCCGAGTCCTTGCTCTAGGCACAAGGGGCAGTTCTTTCATACTCAGCTTGTGTTAACTGCATGGTCCCAGCACTTGTGTTTGCCACTCTTGCCCAGGTGTACTAGGTTATTAGCCTAATGAGGAAGCATGCTTCCCATAAGGCCGATCAACTTGTTGATGATATAAGGCCTTATGCCAGATCCCATTCAGTGGATATAAGTGTAAGGAAGAGCCTTGGAGTCTTAGCAAAAGCTTTTGTGGCTAAGCAGCCTTCAAAGTCTACACAAAGAGGGCAAAGGGAACAGGCTTTCTTGAAGACACAGCCTCATGGATTCTGCAAAATAGCCATTTTGGGAAAACAGAAATCAACATTTCCCTCTGATTATTCTACCTCCAACTCATAAAACTCACATGGTTGGAAGAACCTGTCCA
>NW_006203310.1:146688-147042 GCF_000334495.1 Tupaia belangeri chinensis | reverse complement strand
TGGAAGACACAGCCTCATGGATTCTGAAAAATAGCCATTTTGGGAAAACAGAAATCAAGACTTCCCCCTGATAATCCGGCCTCCAACACCCAAAACTCGCGTGGTAGGAAGACCCCTTCCAGGCCTCCTGTCTCTGTACCTGTCTTTGTCTCACTCTACCTCTGTCTCGGTCTCTGTCTCCTCTCTTTTTTATTTAATTTTTGCTTTTTAGAATTCCATGCAGCACACAAATGCGCTACACTGTTTTCCAATTTTTGTTTTTTTACTGAAAAATTTTAAAATATTAATTGGTTTTTGGTTTAATTGAAAAGTTTTTATCTTTGTTTCTTCTTGTCTTTTTCTGTTTCTTGTTTT
>NW_006203310.1:146018-146377 GCF_000334495.1 Tupaia belangeri chinensis | reverse complement strand
GAAAGACAAGGAACTGCTGAAGAGGAAGGAGAAAGGAGTTGAAGAGTTCCAGGAGGTGAGGAAATTCATGCAAGATCTAAAAGAGGAATTTCACTCTTTACAAAAGAATCAGATGGAACTGTTAGAAATGAAGGCTATAATACAGGAAGTCAAAATCTCCCTTGAAAGTATTAAAAGACTAGATCGTACAGAAAATAGAATCTCAGACATAGAAGAGAAAATTGCTCGCCTAGAAAAATTCACCACGAAGACTGAGAAAATGGCCCACAAATTTGAGACTAATATACGGGAAATACTAGATACCATCAAACGTCCAAACATCTGGATAATAGGCATCCCAGAAAGCGAAGAGACCCATA
>NW_006203310.1:139577-144835 GCF_000334495.1 Tupaia belangeri chinensis | reverse complement strand
CAGCTGTGCTAGCTATTGGATATATTTAGACTAATTAAGTTCATTAACCATCAATTAAATGGGGGTAAGAAGGCATAGAAAGCAACCATGGATACCAGAGACAATGTGGGAGGAGGGTGGGACATGGCAGAGGGTGAGGGATAGGGAATCAAGGATGGCAAAACAAAAAACAAAATATATAAGACATAAGAATTAGAAAATTATTTGCTGATAACATGTATGTTGATGTTCTTGATTGGGCCAATACACAGTGTATTTTGGATGGAAAATTCATTTGTATGCTGTAATGATGTATAGTGAATTAATGTAAAAAATAAATAAATTTAAAGAGAAAAAAAAGTCTACACAAAGAGGCTTTGCTTTGCTTTGTGTTTTGTTTGTTTGTTTCTGTTATGAGAACCAAGGGCTGCCTGATACATTAAGATGAAATCAACAAGAAGGGCATTTTACAGATGGAGACATTGGTATTAACTGTATGGTTAATCTGTAGCACTTACCACCTGTGACCCTTCATGAGACTTTGAATTCTGTAAATACAAATGAATTTTTCAACCCACTTTGCATTTAAAATTACCCATATCTGGAAGAAATTGGTGGTTACCATGGTAGCCAGCCTACATAGCAGAAAAAAAATTAATATACTATTTTCTTTGCATGAGCTTCAATTAATAACTCATGGAGAGCTTCTACAGACCCTGAATACCCTGAGATCTACAGGTTAAGAACTGAGCATGTAATGTCTTTCCCAGCTTTGAGAGACTAAGCCCACGGATTGGATTGGCCATGCAGGGGACCTGGGAGTTCCCTGAACTTCTACACATTTCTTGTGTAAATTGTGTTAACATGCAACCAGAGTTGGCAGAAAATCTCAGATAAACCTGTTAAGTATTCAAGAATATTCATATATACTCAAGAAGATAGGCCAAATGTTGGAAGAAGTACAAGTCTTCTTTTTAAAAAGCCCATTCATCAAGCAGGATATCTCATGTGTTTTTTGTTTCTCTGTTTTTTATTTGTTTGTTTAATGCCTTCTTTTGTAGTAAATGGGCATTTTTAAATTTACCATCTTATTTTATTAATTAATTTATCTTTAGCTACATTGATTTTTTAAAAAAATTAATGGTTACTCTTAGGATTTCAACACATATCCTAATTTATTAGAATGCACTTCAGATTTATACTAATTTTAGTCAACAGTTATTTTTCTACAACAGAGCTCCTTTTCTTCCCCCCTTCTTTGTGTTATTATGCAGCAAAGAATTTAACTTTGCCCAAAGAGAGGTCTTGCCGATGCCTTTGACTTTTAGGAGGTAATTGCTAAGCCCTTGGAATGTCATGCTTGAAAGGATATTTTTTTGTTCAAGGTGGGGGCTGGTCATGCTGAAAAGTCTAACAATATGATTTAAGGTGGGCGCTTTGGATCCTGCAGTATCAGCTTGACCTCCTGAGTTGCTAGCAATGGCATTCAATGATGCATATGTGATGGAGTCTTAAGAAAGATTCTGGACATCCAGGCTCAGGCAAGCTTTCTTGTCAGACATCAGTGAAGAAAAAGTAACACTGCCCAGGACTTTACATGGAGAAGACGTCAGAAGTTCTGCATTTGGAACTTTTTTTGGACTCTGGCTCTTGTTCTTCTTGCCTTGGTTGATTTTAATCTGTATCCTTTCTTTATAATAAACCCTAAACATTAAATATAACAGCTTTGATGAGTTCTGTGAGTCCCTTCTGTGAATTCCAAACCTAAAGATGGTTTTGAGAAACCCTCAGACTTGCAACTGATAGCAGAAGCAAGAGTCAGTCTGTAGACTGCTCTACCTTATTGTACAATTGGCTAACTTTTGTGGCTTTTATTATCATGTCAATATATGTTACAACCCCATTAATTCAGTATTATAATAATTATTCTTTATGTAACCTCATATCTTTTAACAAAGGTCAGAGGAATAAGGAGAATGTATATTTATAGAGCTTACTGGAATATTTATATTTAGCTTATTTATTTGCAATTTCTGGTGCTCTAATTGCTTCTTATGGCTTTGAGTTAGTCACATAGTGCTATTTCCCTGCTCCACTATCACTACATATCCTCACTACTTTTTTATCCTGTTATTGCCATATATCTTACCTCTCTGCATAATGTAAACCCAGTAACATTATTTTATAATATTTTGATGTATTTATTTTAAAATATGTTAAGAAGGAAGAAAATATAATTACACTTAGTAAATAATTTCATCATAATTGTCTTTACCAATGAGCTTTTTTTTGAGAGGATCATGTTACTGACTGATGTCATTTCCTTTTGGCTTGAAGAACATTCTTTAGTATTCCTCATAAGACATGCCTGTTTACAATGAATTCTTTTAGTATCTGTTTATCTGGCAATGTCTTTATTTCACCTTCAGTTTTGAAAGATAATTTTGCTGCATGTAGAATTTTTGGTTGACAAATTATTTCTCCCTGCACTTTGTGTCATTTCCATTATTTGGCCTTCATTATTTATAATGATAAGTCAGTTATTAATCTGATTGTAATTCCCTTGTACTTGATAAGTCATTTTTTTTGTTATCTTCAAGATTTTCTCTTCATTTTTTTGCTTTCAATAGTTTGATTATGATGTTCCTACATGTGGATGTTTTTGTGTTTGTCCTACTCAGAAATCATTGAGTCCCTTGGATAGGTTTCATCACTGAAAATTGGATGTTTTTCATCCAATTTGCCAAGGTTTCAGGCATTATTTCTTCAATTATTTTGTCTGCTCCTTTCTCTCCTTTCTCAGCACTCCCATTATTCATATGTTGGTATACTTAATGATATCTAACATATCCTGGAAGCCCTATTCATTTTCCTTGTTTTTTCTTATTTCTGTTCTTTAGATTATATAATCTCTATTAATATTTTTAATTGCTAGAGAACATGTGTACTTGTCAGAGAGAGACAAAGATAAAGAGAAGAAAACACTCCTCAATGAGGTGTGGTTATGTTGCAATCCCTTTTCCTCCATTTCTCCATTCTGTCAGGATTTGGGGCACACACACACATGTGCCCAGCATGTTTTTTCATATTGTTGGGACCAGTATTCAAACCAATCAGCCATGTAGGATCTGGTTTCCTTAAGCACTAGGCTGTAGGATCAGCCTGTGTAATCTCTTTGCTATCATCAATATTCTGGATTCTTTTTCCTGCTTTACTCTATTGTTAAGCCTCTCTGACAACTTTTTCATTTCAGTTGTTATACTTTTAAATGTTGTATTTTCCCCTGGATTGTTTCTTAAAATGTTCATTTCTTTACTGGAAGTCTTCATTTCATGAACCATCATTGTCATACTTTTCTTAATTTTTTGGAACATGCTTTTTTTTTTTTTAAACACATGTGGGAACTTTAAAAAGTTTGTGAAAAATACAGAATTAAAGTACAAGTTTATTTTGGGGCAAAAAAATTGAAATCCATGCATAGTTTTTATTAATATTTTCCATGAACTGGTTGAAAACTGCCTTGTGTTTATAATAGCTGCTTTAGAGTCTTTTCCTGTTCAATACAACATCTTGACTTCCTTTAATGGCGGTTTTTATTGCTTGAATTTCCCTGTGTATTCGAGGGGGTTGGGTTGTCACAGTTTCTTGTTTCTTCAACTACCTTATCACGGTTTTTAAATGGAATATTTTAGAAAATATGCTGTACTAACTCTGAATTCTGATTACCATACACCTCCCCATTTCCAGGCTTATTATTGCTGCTATACTTTCATTCTTTTCTTTTTGTTTTTCTTTTCTCTCTCTCTCTCTCTCTCTCTCTTTTTTTTTTTTTTTTTAGATTTTTGCCATAGTACATGTGTGTTTGCCCAAGTGGAAAGTGAGAAACCACTCATCACCCCCCAGGGGGAATGGCCATGTGTTGCAATCCTTTCTCTGCCATTCTCTTCCTGGGATTTTGGGCATACACACCTGCCTGATGTTTTTTCAAGCTACCAGGTCTAGGACTTGTCCTGTGGCCAACCATGTGGGAGTCTAGCACCTTAACTACATGCTATCTCTTGGCCCCTGTTGCTGCTGTCCTTACTGTTTGTTTGCTTATTTCTTTAGTGACTTGCCTGGGCTTATTCTGTGAAATCTATTTTTTTGTGCAGTGTGCGACTTATGATGTGACTGCTTGGTGTTTTTCCTTATTCTTATTTTAAACCTGATCATTCCTGTTCATAATATCTTATTGGTTATTCTACGATTGACCAGAGGTTGTGCTTATACCCCTTGAACCAGTAAGCCTCCTATCTTTTGTGTTGGATCTGTGTATGGTGTGGGGACTACTTTTAAAATTCAGAGAATTTTCAAGTGTGTTTCACATTTAGCTAGGGACAGAAAGCTCACAAGCTCTGAGAGGGCACAATCATGAACATGCACACATTGCCTTCTGGAGCACCCTCGGGGATAAGTATGATTTTAGCGAGGCCCTCTGACCATCTCTTTCTCTGAATCTCCCTGTTAAACTTCTAGCTGCACTGCCATTATGTTTGCCTGTTCATAAAGCTATTAGCCTTCTCTAATTTGTAGACAGTACGATCCCTATTGCTTTTAAAAACAACCTCAGCCCCTCTGTCAGCCAGGTACATTTTTTTCCCTTTCTTTTTCTCTCCTTCTCCTCTTCTTTCATTTGTAAATTTCTCTCTTCTCATTACCACATAGGAGCACCCTCAGTCCCACAGACACACCACTCCCATCTTTCAACTCCTGGCGACTTTTTCTTTATTCTACTTATTATTTTCATCCCACTTATTTGGTCCTCAATTCCTTTATCTACACCATCCCTGGCAGTTTAGGTAGGTTGAGAATTACAGTTCCAAAATATTCTAGTATTTTAAGACTCTCTGGGATCCTCCCTTTCACTGAACCACCTGCGAAGAAGGAGATACTTTTCTTTGTACACCTGAAGAGAATACTTTTTCTTGGATCACATTGTTAAACACAATAGAAGAGAGAATTTGGCTGCCTTCATTCCACAGCAAAAAGGAAACACACTTGCTCCTATTCGAGGAAATGTTCTCTTAAAATATTTTTCAAAGGGAACACATCACCCAATGGTTAGAAGTAGAAGAAGAACTTCAAGTCTGAATAAAGCAGGAATATGTCCCCATCAAAAGAACCCGATGGCTTAAAACTCATGCCGGGCGCATGTGCATGCGTGCCAAAGATCCCAAGAGGAGAATGGAGGAGAAGGGATTGTGGCATGGCCATAACCCCTGGGGGGGGGCCATCCCTCC
>NW_006203310.1:128033-132452 GCF_000334495.1 Tupaia belangeri chinensis | reverse complement strand
CCCAAGAGGAGAATGGAGGAGAAGGGATTGTGGCATGGCCATCCCCCCTGGGGGGTGATTTCTCACTTTCTGTCTCTCTGTCTCTCTCTGTCTCTCTGGCGAGCGCACGTGCCCTATAGCAAAAACCTCTCCAAAATCAAAACAAAACAAAACAAAACAATGAGATATCACCTCACCCCAATCAGAATGTCTAAGATTAAAAAAACAAAAAATGATATGTGCTGGGGGGGTGTAATGAAAACGGAACTCTCTTACACTGCTGGTGGGAATGTAAATTGGTCCAACCACTGTGGTGAACAATTTGGAGATTCCTTAAAAATCTACGAAGATAACTACCATGTAATCCAGCAATCCCACTCCTTGGTATCTACTCAAAGGACAGAAGAATAATGAATCAAAAAAGTACCTGCACATCGATGTTTATTGCAGTACTCTTCACAATTGCTAAGTCATGGAAACAACCCAAATGCCCGTGAACTGATGAATGGAGAGACAGACTAATATATGGGGGTGGGAGGAGTGAGAAAACAAGCTACCAGGTCCAAGACTTGAACCTTGGCTGGCCATGTGGGAGTGTCCAGCGCCTTAACCACCATGCCACCTGCTGGTCCCCATGCTGCCTTTTTGTTCACCTTATACATTATTTTTTAAAACCTGTCAGAAAGCTCATGTACTTGCCAGACCCACAGAGGTGAACCCACCCCCGCCCCTGCCACACACACCCACACACACACACACACACACACACCCACACCCACACAAAGTTCTCCCTAGTGGGATCTGGTCATGTGGCAAGCCTCCCTATTCCATGTCTCCTTCCTGTCAGGATCTTGGGCATGCACACACACTCAGTGTGTTTATCAAGCTGCCAGAGCTGAGATTCAAACTACAGTCAGTTATGTGGGATCTGGCTTTCTATTCATAGTGTTAAACTACTGTGCTATGGGATTGGCCCTTCATCTTTATACATTATCATTATTATTATTATTATTATTTTTTGAAGAGGTTTTTGCTATAGGGTGCGTGTGCTTGCCAGACAGACAGAGAGAGACAGAGAGACAGAAAGTGAGAAATCATCCCCTAGGGGGGATGGACACGCTGCAATCCCTTCTCCTCCATTTTCCTCTCAGGATCTTGGACACGCATGCACACGTGCCCAGCGTGAGTTTTAAGTCACTGAGCCTGGGACGCGAACCGTGATCAACTACGTGGGAGTCCAGTGACATACCCATTACACTAACTGCTGGTCCCTCATTATTATTTTTTTGAGAGGGATTTTTGCTATAGGGAGTGTGTGCTTACTGGAGAGAAAGAGACAGAGAGTCAGAAAACAAGAACTCACTCCCTAGAGGGGATGGCCATGCTGCAATCCCTTCTACATTTTACACACACACACACACACACACACACACACACACACACACACATGCTTGGTGAGAGTTTCAAGCTGCTGGTTCTGGGACTTGAACTGTGGTCAACCACATGAGAGTCTAGCACCTTAACCATCATGCTACCTGCTCACCCCCATCTTAGACATTATTATGCATTACCTTTTCCATGGTAATACTACAGCTTTCCTTACTATCAAGTGATAATGGGGAGAACCTTGGGAAAAATGTTGCCAATTATTTATGGCGGTGACTATTTTATTGACTAATTTTTGGACTCATAAGGCATACAGACCAGAGACCAAAATGAATGTGACAGGAAATTTTCCTAGCAGTTAGTTGCTGCTGCTTATTGTACCCATAGAAAGAAAGGCTGGAAGTAATTTTACCCTTGAGGTCCCTGTGACTTTTTGATATGGGTAATTGCAACTGTGAAATGGCTGAGTCAGATAATTTCCTCTGTCTTTAAGATAAAATCACTCTGGGCTAGTATAATTAGTGATCTGGAGCCTCTCTTCCTCAAGTCCCTCAAAGTCCTGTTATTTAAATATTTGCCCCATATTTCCAACTCCGTCATCTCAAAAGCCATTTCCTTTACTTTTTAAGGAGGTTATTTATTTTGTAAGAGTGAGAGACAGAGAAAGACAGGTACTCTCAATAAGGTCTCATGCCATGACCACCCCCTCCCACCCCCTGCCGACTTTCTCAGCCAGCCAGGATAATAGGTACAAGGACCATATCTATACAGGTCAACAAGAGAACCAAATTGATGGTTTTCCAGGTGGACCTAGCATAGCTTGAGCAGGGCTTTATTGCTGTGCCATTGATCCAACCCCCAAGCCCTTTTTAGAGTCAGATTGTGCCGGGGTCCAGCCTCGGCGTGGGTGGGTTATCTCGACGGAGGCGGCGCTGGAAAAGAAGACTAAGGCCTCGATGCTTTTCATGCACGTCCTTAGCCGGACACTCCCAAAGATCGCTCTCTGAGGAGTGACAACTGCTAGGCATCATCGTGCCTTTTTATTGAAAATGTGATACATGCAAGTAAATGGGTGAGGGGCAGTAAAAGATTTACTCTAAGGAACAGGGTATACAAAGCATGGAAGCAATAATTATAAAACATGCGGGCCAGGGCGATAACGTTGCTGGTTACAACGACCTAGATGGAAATCTTGTCTTGCTAAGTAAAGACACAGTTAATATATGGACTATCCATACATTACAACAATAGAGGGTGAGTCTATGATCTTATATGGGAAAGGAAGATGATTTTGTAGCTCAGGAGATAACACAGGATGTTTTATTAGCAGTTTTTCATAGTCAACAGCACATGGATGAGAAACTCTTTGTAGTTGAAAGCTACCTGTTGCTTTAGATAAGAACTCCCAGCTAAAATGGTTAATCTTTCTGTGGAGCCCTCAGCTTTGTTTATTCTGTTGTCCCATCCAGGCTTTTTCCTCTAATAAATCTGTGGGTTCCTGCATTTTGTTTGTTGAGTCTGTCAATTAGTGAGTTCTTTTGTTTTATCTCTGAGTCTCTGTTATGTGGTGAATGTGCTGACTTTGCTAGTGTGAGTTAACTTTGGCCTGTAGCTTTAACAAGGGGTATGTAAGTAAAACTAACCTTAAACTAACTCAGTCTACATATGCTTCTAATGCTAATTTGGTTTATACTAACTTAATCTATATGTTAATTTTGACTTAAAAACAGACAGGTGGGGGAGTCTTAAACTTCCTGATCCTCGTGTCAGTCTTAGGGAACCACATTCCTACAAGATCACTAATTGGCTTTATTGCAATGGTTGGGGGTGATGTTTTACCCTTACACGGTACAGTAATAACAGTAAAACTCATGGCAGAGAAATTGAATACCGGCCAGTTCAAGGACACAAGGGAGGGCTCGTAAACTGGGCCTTGCCTCAGTTTCTTCCCAGTCCAGGCCTTGCCTTAGAATGGGAGGCAGCATCCTTACCAGCTTGTGTTGCCTGCATGGCCCCGTCAAGATTGCTGCATTTTTTTATTAGGTTGGGCGATATGAAATGGCTGATATTTGATCAGGTTTTATGTACAAATCGAATCTATTAAACTAATCTATTGGGTTGTCAGGAAAGTCGAGACACATTTTTGTATAGTAAAATATAGAAAAATAGGTCGTGACTTTCCCAACTACCTAATAGAGGTTTTCTATAGAGAAAGAGAGAGAGAGGGACACATCACAGTGAATAAGAACTGAAGACAGCATTATTATTTTTTTTAAAGACAGCATTATTTTTTTTGAAAAAAGGTCATGAGGCAGAGGAAAAGGGCAGACAGGAGTCCCTAGCACTGTTCTCAGGCGCAAGCGCTGCAGCTGGTTCATTGGTCTCAGCCTGAGGACAAGATATTGGTTGGAGCAGGGAGGAGAAAACATCAGGCTCTAAGGAGCATCAGCTTCTCTCATGAATCACACTAAACTCTGCAAAGTCAAAGCATGTTGCTGTGATTGAGCAATGAAAAACAACTGTGTCTTCATTGGAGTTACTGAACATTGCCCATGTGCATATGAAAGGAGCGCTTTCAACCTGCCGTATTTCCTTCACTTGGACAAATGCTGAGCTTTGATTTTTTTCTTTTTTTTTTTTTTCTATTATGCTCATTATAGGCAGTCACTTTCCCAGATTAAAATGGTTTGCTTTTCCTCACATCCTTCATGCTGAGTGTGGCTATTGCATGTCTTGAATCAAAGCAATAATGAAACCAAACCAAACAATCCAGTCTTCTGTTCTTGGACATTTGGGTTGATTCTATGTCTTAGCAATTGTGAATAATGTTGTAATCGTGGATGTGCAAGTGTCTTTTTGAGTGTTTTCTTATCATTTGGGTAAATACTCAGCCCCACATTACTGGCTCATATGTTAGTTCTACTGTAGGTTTTTGAGAAATCTCCATATTGTTTCCACAGTAGTTGTACTAAATTACATTCCCACTAACAGTGGAGAAGGGTTTCACCACAGCATTGCCAATACTTGTCGTTTTTTATTTTTTGGCTCATAGTC
>NW_006203310.1:118462-126804 GCF_000334495.1 Tupaia belangeri chinensis | reverse complement strand
TTTTTTTTTTTGGATAGGTTTTTGCTATAGGGCGTGTGTGCTCACCAGAAAGACAGAGAGAGACAGAGAGATAGAAAGCGAGAAATCACCCCCCAAGGGGGATGGCCACACCGCAATCCCTTCTTCTCCATTCTCCTCTCAGGATCTTGGGTACGCCCGCACATGCGCCCAGCGTGAGTTTAAGCCACTGGGTCCAGGCCTCGAACTGCAGTTGGCTACATGGGAGTTCAGCGACATAGCCATTACACTAACTGCTGGTCCCGGCTCATAGCCATTCTTACTGGCGTTAAATAGTATCTCATTAAACAACTTTTAATTCCTAATATAAGCCCCACTTAGTTTTGATATATTATTCTTTTTATTTGCATACTTGCATTCAGTTTTCTAAAATTTTTTAAAAGGATTTCTGCATCTTAATTCATGAGATAGTGGTATGTAGTTTTATTTTTAATATAACTTTCTGGTTTTATATAAGAATTATGTTTACCTCATATGTTGAGCTATTCAGGTTATCTTTTTCTATTTAAATGACATTTGGTAGTTGGTGCTTTTCAAGAAAATGATCTATTTCATCTAAGTTATTGAATTTATGGTCACAGCGACATTCAAAGTATTCCCTTATTAACTTTTCTGTATTTGTGTGATTGTTTTGATACTGATAATTTGTTTCTTCTTGATATTTATAATTTGTTTCTTCTCTTTCTTATTTGTTCAGTAAATTTCCAAAGTTTTTCTAATTTTTTAAAAAAAAGTTCATTTTTTTAGGTTGTCCCTGTAGCCTAATGGTTAAAAGAGTTGGATCTGACGTGGCTGGCTATGGTTTGAATGTCAGCCCTGGCAGCTTGAAAAACATGCCAGTCACATGTGAGTGTATGCCCCAAATCTCAATGGGATAGAGAAATGGAGAAGGTATTGTGGCATGACCATACCCCATTGAGAGGTGGTTTCTCCTTTTCTTTCTCTCTCTCTGTTTCTTTGTCTCTCCCTAGTGAGCACACATACTTTCTGATGATTAAAAAGTAAAGTAAAATAAACAAAAAAGAGAGAGACAAGCACCCTTAACAGAATGTCACACCACAACCAGCTTTTTAAAAATTTATTTCTCCTTTTTTGAATAATTACTCTAATTTCTTTCTTTCTTTCTCTTCCTTCATCTTCTTTTTTTCTTTCTTTTTCTTTCATTTGACCAGAGAAGGAAAGAGAAAGAGAGAGAGAGAGAGAGAGAGAGAGAGAGAGAGAGAGAGAGAGAGGAGAGAGAGAGAGAAGAGAGAGAGAGAGAAAAAGACACCAGGTGGTTTTTTAGGACTTGAACCACAGTCAGCCATGTGGGAGTCCAATGCCCTTAACCACCATGCCACCTGCCAGCCCCTATTTTTTCTATTTTTTAAATTACTTCCTTCTTTCAGCTTGCTTTAGGTTTAATTTTCTCTTCTTTCTATAGTTCTCTAAAATGTACACTTAGGGCATTGACTACAGATCCTCTTTTCTAATACTTGCATTTAATGTTATGGTATAAATGTCTCTCTAAGCACTATTTTATCAACATTCCATCTTTTTTTCACCTTTAAAAAATTGTGGTACAATATTCATAACATAAAATTAACTCTTTTAGCTATTTTTAACTGTACAATCCATCGTTATTAAGTATATGTACAGTCTTGTGCAACCATCACCACTATTTGTTTCCAGAACTTTTTCATCATCCCAAACAGAAACTCATACCCATTAAAGTCCCAAATGCTCCCTAACCCCAAGTCTCAAAATCCCCCCTACCCCCAAGTTTGTTAACCTCTATTTTTTTTTTTTTTGGTCTCTTTGAATTTGCCTATAACAGGTCCCTCATATAAGTGGAATTTTGTAATATTTATACACTTATCCTTTCATATCCGGAATATTTCACTCAGTAATGTTTTCAAGGCTCATCTATATACCATTTTTTTGGGGGGGAGGGAATTCATGGTAGAGTTCATGCATGTGCATGAGAAAGAGAGAGAGAGAGAGAAATACCTTCCACAGGGTTCACAAGGCCTGGTTGTGCTGCAATCCCTATCCTCCAGTATCTTGGGCACACATGTACATGCCTGGTGTTTCAGGTTGATTGAGCTTTGTCACCATAAATTTTCATATATTGTGTTTTAATTTTAATTTAATTAAAAACTACATTCAAATTTCTTTTTAGAAATTTTTTTGACCCAAAATTTACCAAGAAGTATACTGTTTAATTTGTAAATATGTGATGATTTTCCAGTTATCTTTCTTATATTGGTATCTGGTTTAACATTGTGTGGTTTGAGAAGGTACTTTGTATGGCTTCTACTGTTAAAGAAATCATTAAGATTTGTGATATGTCTCAAAATGTGGTCTATTTTGGTGAATGTTTCCTGAGTACTGGGGAAGAAAGTGTGTAGTGTATTCTGCTCTTGTTGGATGAACCCTTTTTTTTTTTTTTAAACTTTCCAGTTGCAATTTATTTATTTTTTTAAAAATTTTTAAATTATCTTTTGATTTTGTTTTCTTTTATACATTTAATCACATTATTATTTGTCTTACAAAATGGATATTTCAACAGGTGAACATTTCTCTCTAGTACAGTTGATAAAACTACAAAATATCTTCAACAGAGAATACCTGTTGAATCTGCTTTTTTTTTTTTTAATAGTGCTGTCTGTCCAGATCGTTCATATACTTACTGATTTTCTGTCTTCTTGTTCTATCAAACATTGGGAGAGGGGTGTCAGTGCCTCTAACTATAGTTGTGGATATATCTGCTGCATATTTTGTAAAAAATTATTTTATTTTATACATTCAATCACTATACATTACTATAGCTTGTAGAGTGCATTTAAACAACATGAATACACTTCACATCAATCTAGTTGAAGATATTATAGATAATCATCCATTTCTGTGTCCCAGAAACATCTGTCCTCTCTATTTTTCTCCTTGATTCCTTTCCTCATACTTTCTCCCTTCTCTCACCCTCTTCTCACACTGTCTCTAATATCCATAACCATTTTACATGCTTCTATATCTGCTTATCTTTCAAGTTTCTGCCACAAAGTGTAGACAGTTGGTATATATATTAAGTGGAGACATACACTTTCTCTCTTTCATAGCCTGGCTTGCTTCAGTCCATAGTAAATCTTCCATATTCATTTACTTTCTATCAAATGCTAGGGTCTTGTTTTTTGTTTTGTTTTGTTTTGGTGGTTGAGTAGTATTCCATAGAGTATATGTGCCATGCTTTTTTAATCCATTGATCTGTTTGTGAACAATTGGGTTAGTTCCATTTCTTACCAATTGTGAATAATGTCAAAATAAAAGTGGAAGTGCATGCACTTTTCTGACTAAGTGTTCTCTTATCCTTTGGGTAGATACCCAGGAGTGGAATTGCTGGATCATATGGTAGTTCTATTTGTGGGTTCTATAGATATCCATCAAGTTCATTTGATTTATAGTATCATTTATATTTTGTATCTCTTTGCTTATTATTTTTTTGTGTAGATTATCTGTCCAAAAGAGATAATGGATTGTTGGGATCTCGACAATCAGTGTGTTGCAGTCTATCTCTCCTTTTAGATATAAGAGTCTTTCCTTCATGCATTTGGGAGATCCTGAGTTGGATACACTGATATTTATGTATTATATCTTCTTGATGTATTAGCCTTTTCAGTACTATATAATGTCTTTCTTTGTCTCTTGCAGCTTTTGTCTTAAAGCCTATTTTGTCTGAAATCAGTACCATGACTCCAGCCCTTTTTTGGTTTCCATTTACATGGAATACCTTCATCCAGCCCTTCACTTTTAGTCTATGTATATCTTTATCCATGAGGTATATTTCTTGTAGGCAACAGATAGAGAATTTCTGTATTTTTATCCATTCAGCCAATCTGTGTCTCTCTTTTTTTCTTTTTTTGAGAGGTTTTTGCTGTAGAGTGTGTGTGCTTTCCAGAGACAGAACGTGAGAAACTACCCCCAGGGGCGATGGCCATGTTGCAGTCCCTTCTCCTTCATTCTCCTTTCTGGATCTTTAGCACACACACACATGTGCCTGGCTTGAGTTTTAAGTCACCTGGCCTTGAATTCCAACCGTGGTTGACTACATGGGTGTCCAGCGATATAACCATTATGATACCTGCTGGTCCCCAATCTGTGTCTCTTAATTGAAGAACTTGATTATCATTAAATGTTTGTTATTATTGATATTTCTGGAATTGTCCTTACCATTAAGTTGGTCATTTGTTGTAGTTGTTGTTGTTGTTCTCTTATTTCTGTCTCGTTTTAGTTTTCTTGGCATAGCACTCACCTCAATTTCTTGAAGAGCTGGTGTAGTGTTAGCAAATTATTTCAGGTTTGGTTTATCTGATAATGTTTTTGTATTTTCTTCCATATAAAGGATAATCTCACCAGGTATAGTAATTTTGGTTAAAATTGTTTTTCTTTTAAAACTTTGAATATATCTTCCCATTCTTTTCTTGCTTGCATTGTTTCTGGTGAGAAGTCCAATGTTAATCTGATGGGATAACCTTTGTAAATAATTTGATGTTTTTCTCCCTCCAATTTTAGTATCTTGTCTTAATCTGTAGTTTTGGCCATTCTGGTTATGATGTGCCATAGAGAAGATCTTCTTGGGTTTATTTATTTGGGGTCCTTAGCATTCTTGGGTCTGATATTTGAGTGCTTCTCTAGACTTGGAAAGATTTTTTTTTCCAGGAATTTGTGGAATAGATGATCAATGCCCTTACTAGTTTCTTCCCTTTCCAGGACATCAATTATTAAGATGTTTGGGTGTTTCATGGTATCTAGTAAATTTTTTCTTTTTTTTTTTTTTTTTTTTTTTTTTTTTTTTGCTATTTTTAAAGTATTTTTGGTGATTTTTATCTAGGTCAAAGGTTTTGTTTTCTACATTCGAGTTTTGATCTTCTGCATGATATAATCTGCTTTTAATACTTTCAAGGGAGGTTTTGATTTTCTGCATTACAGCCTTCATCTCTAACAGTTCAGTTTGATTATTTTTTATAGGGTTTATTTTTTTCTTTCAAATTGTGAAAGGATTTTTTCATCTCCTGGAGCTTGTCTTTCTCTTGCATCTTCCAGAGTTCATTGTCTCTCTCTCTCTCTTTTTTTTTGGGAGAGGTTTTTGCTATAGGGCACGTGCACTCGCCAGACAGACAGAGAGACACATAGAGACAGAAAGTGAGAAATCACCCCCCATGGGGGATGGTCACGCCGCAATTCCTTCTCCTCCATTCTCCTCTCAGGATCTTGGGCACACACTCACACACGCTCTGCGTTAGTTTTAAGCCACCGGGTCTGGGACACGAACCATGGTCGACTACGTGGGAGTCCATCAACATAGCCATTATGCTAATTGCTGGTTCCCCATTGTCTCTTTTTTCACATATCATTAAATTTTGTCACTATGAATATTTAAAAATGTTTACCTGACATTTCCACAAGTTCCAGGATACTGTCTGTGGATGATGAGGAATTGTTCTTTCCCTTGAGGGAGAGATATTTTCTTAGTTTCTCATATTTTTGTGTCTCTATGCTGGCTTCTGGTCATATAATGGATTATATGTTTCTTCCTAGTTTCTTAGAGTTAATTCTGAGAGTTCAAAATGGGTGGAAGGAGGTAAGCCGTGATCTCTCTGCAGCTGTGTTTGTTTGACACTTACCCTACAGCCTGCACTATTGTCTCTGGAACTGGGTATTCCAATGGTCTTCCAGCTTCTTGAGAACATGTGAACCTGGGGCTGAGCTGTAGAGTTTCAGCTGAGGAAGAAAGTAGGGGTCACACGGCACACATTGCTTCAGGAATCTATGAAGTCTGAAAGTATTTCTGAGTCAGCAAAAGGCAGATAAAGGTCTAAGGCAGTCTCCTGCCTCAGTGTTTCTCTTTGGCTGCTGCTCCTACCACACAGGAGCTGGGAATGATGGTGGAGAAGGGAGCTGGAAGCAGGAGGATCTGTGCCTACCTTTTGCATCTCTCAGATTTATTGATTTCTGACACTCTGTTTTTAGGTGTTTAGAAAGTTCTCTGAATGAGGGAGGACATAACTAACTAAACTCATGAAAAATATCTTGTCTTAAATTAGAAATGGAACCACAGTGTCTTGAATTTGCAGTTGCTTGGTCATTTTCATAAACCACTTTGCTGTTTTACCAAGTTCTTCTGTGGTTAAAAGGAATCCAGAAAATGCCTGCCTCATGGAGCTGTCACATGCATAATTGGCTTTCGAGGCCTTCCTCATGTACCCAAAGCTAAATTTATAACTAGTTGAGCCAGTTTAGTGGTATAGACTTGCCAACTAAGTCACTTAAATGTTTGAAGGTTTTAGCAACTAGGTATGCCTCAGAAAGGGGACAAAAGAGGGTAGGTTCCCTGGGGCCTCAGACACTGGAGAAGTGACAGTTTTTACATGGTTATTTAGTATGTATGTATGTATGTATGTATGTACGCATGTATCTATCTCTTTCTCTCTCTCTATCTAATCTGTCTATGTATCTATCTACCTACCATCTACTGACTGCAACCATCAGCTGTAGATTAGAAAATGCTCATTATCTTTCCTTCAGCTTGTCTCAGAGAGCATATGCCTCTGATAAATACAGCATGGCTATGTGGTCTGTTCTTGACCCAAATTACCCCGTAGTTCTGTGTGGGAGGCTGCACACCAGCGAGTCTGCCGAGGTCATTAGGTTCTGGTTTTTCAGAAAGCAAACAATTACACAATGCCAAAAGCCATGATTGACTCCCCTTCAAAAACCTCACCTTCAAAACCATACTCTGATTGGCCACTAGAGTCCCTCGGATTTGCATATCCAGCACCTCATGATTGGTCCAAAAGCAACCAATCATAACCCACATTTTACAACCAATCACGGCCCACCAGCATGTATATAACCATGATCCCTGGCCCACAATCTCACAGACGACCCGGAAGACCCTGAAGAGTGGTAACACTGCATTGTCTCCGGAAGACCCTGAAGAGTTGTAACACCGTATCGTCTCCAGACAACCCTGAAGAGTTGTGACACCACATCATCTCCGTGCTGCTCACAATAGATGACGCGACCCTGAAGAGTTGTAACACTGCATCGTCTCCGTGCTGTGCTGTGCAATAAATGGACGACCCTGAAGACACTGTGCCATTTCCGTGTTGTAACACTGTAACACTGCACCGCTTGTCCCAGCTCTCACTCCTTCACTCAGGAAACCTGTTTGACTGTCCCGCCCCGGATCAGGACACGTGGTGCCCAAACAGGGACCTGAGTACGAAGGATCCAGTGAAGAGCACCCGAGGAGGGGACGGCAGAGAATCGTCCTGAGAAAGGACGGCAGAGAATCGTCCCAGGAAAGGATGACAGAGAATAGTCCAGGAGGGAAAGGCAGAGAATTGTCTCGAGAAAGGACGGCAGAAAATCGTCCAGGAGGGGACAGCAGAGAATCGTCCTAAGAAAGGCCGCAGAGGAGGACAGCAGAGAATCATCCCAGTGAGTAACAAAAATTGCTGACTTATAAGTAATAAGGGTAATAATGGGACAAGAGCTTAGTCAGCACAAACAAGAGCTTAGTCAGCATGAACTATTCATTCAGGACTTAAAAGAAGTCCTTGCTACTATGGTCGCTAATTCTAAAATTGAAAAGGAACAGGGAGAGGATCTTATTTCCCTAGATAGTGAGGGAGAAGTTAAAAGCCCCGGACCCCAAAAAAAAAAAAAAAAAAAAAAAAACTAAAAAATAAAAACAACTTTAAGGCTCTACAAGAGCCAAAGAAAAGCAAATCATCAACTAGTTCAGAGGAGGAAATCCTAGAGGCCGAGGCTGAATGGTCGATCTTCAAAAAATGGCCGACACCCTGTAACACTACCGCCTCAGCACCGCCTCTTATTGACCCAAAACAAAAAATAATTAATGAAATAAAACAATTAAAAGAACAAATTTGATTAGGAAAGGAATACCAGGAACTAATATCACAATTAGAGAAACTAAAAACCAATACCGACAAAGAAACAAAACTAGTTCAGGGATCACACATGACAGACTTTGAGACATTCCCTGTTAAAGAAACTACAGATCCCCGAGGACAGGTTTGGCGTAGTCACAGTGGGTTTGACTTTAAAATGGTAAAAGAAATTAAGGTGGTGGTCGCCAAATATGGAGCTACTGCTCCATATACCTTGGCTATAGCTGAAGCTATAGCTGAGGGCTGGCTCACACCATCTGATTGGCAAACATTAGCCTGAGCTACACTTTCAGGAGGAGACTACCTGCTTTGGAAATCAGAATATGTAGAGGCTTTTTTGGAAATTTCCCGCCGCAAAGCGCCGGCCAATAA
>NW_006203310.1:117255-118201 GCF_000334495.1 Tupaia belangeri chinensis | reverse complement strand
TAAAACAACTGGCATATGAAAATGCTAATGCCTCTTGTCAGGCAGCCATTAGACCGCACAGAAAAAAGACAGACCTGAAAGGGTACATACGTCTGTGTTCAGAGATCGGATCAGCATACCAATAGGTATTGGCCATGGCCGGTGCCCTTCAAGGGTACACCGTCTGCCAATTCCTTGACCAAAATAATTGAGGTAATTGTTTTAAATGAAGTTGCCCAGGACACATGGCAAAACAATGTAAAAATTTTTTTTTAAAAAATCAGAGACAGAATCAACCCCTTGAGTTATGCAGTAAGTGCCAGAGAGGATGTCATCCTGCCAACGAGTGCAGGTCCAAAACAGATATCCATGGCAGACCACTCATTTACTCTGAGGGAAACAGGTACAGGGGCCAGCCCCAGGCCACCAGACCCAAACAAGTTTTTGGGGCGATGCAAACTGTTCCAACAAACAATCCATTTTGGACCTCTCTAGTGTGACTCCAGGAAGTACAGGACTGGACCTCTGTTCCACCACCCACACAGTATTAACTGCTGAGATGTGGGTACAGGCCTTGCCTACTGGAATCTTTGGCCCTTTACCTCCAAACACCTTTGCAATAATCATGGGTCATAGCAGTGACACTATGGAAGGACTTCAAATCTTTCCAGGAATAATAGAGAGTAACTATGAGGGAGAAATAAAAATTATGGCTTTCTCTCCAAATTTAATCACAACTATTACAGCTGGAAAGCGCATAGCTCAACTCTTAGTCCTTCCACTACTTTCCACTCAAAATAACATCCAAACCTCCTCATGAGGTGAAAAATGGTTTGGTTCCTCAGATGCTTATTGGGTCCAACAAATTTCCCCAAACAAACCAATGCTTACTTTATGGTTAGATGGTAAACAGATTTCTGGACTTGTTGACACCAGAGCCGATGTTACCATTCTCAGAAAAGACCAC
>NW_006203310.1:116017-116759 GCF_000334495.1 Tupaia belangeri chinensis | reverse complement strand
ATCAGGTAAATGGCATCTACTCCAAGACTTAAGAGCAATCAATAAGACTATGGTTCCCATGGGAGCCTTACAGCCTGGCTTGCCATCCCCGGTAGCCATTCCTTTAGACTTCTTCAAGATAATCGTTGATCTCCAAGATTGTATCTGTATCATTCCTTTATACCCTTCAGATCAACAAAGATTTGTCTTTAGCATCCCATCAACTAATTTTAAAGAACCCATGAAGCATTACAAGTGGAAAGTCCTCCCCCAGGGCATGACCAACAGCCCTACTCTGTGCCAAAAATATGTTGCTGCTGCATTGCAACAAGTTAGAAATAAATGGAATCAAATATACATCATCCATTACATGGATGACATTTTAATAGCAGGCAAGGATGGTCAGTTAGTTATCCAATGTTTTCAAGACCTTAAAAAACAACTTTCCATTAGAGGACTAAAGATTGCCCCTGAAAAGGTACAACTTAAAGACCCATATACTTACCTAGGATACCAACTTTCTGGCCAAAAAATCACCACTCCAAAGATACAATTTAGACTTGACAAGTTAAAGACCTTAAATGATTTCCAAAAACTCTTGGACGATATCAACTGGATCCGCCCATACCTCAAATTAACCACAGGCCAGCTTAAACCATTGCTTAATATCTTACAAGGAGACGATAATCCTAAATGTCCTCGCATACTTACAGAGGAGGGCTGTCAAGCTCTCTCTATAGTAGAAAAGGCCATTGCCTCTCAA
>NW_006203310.1:115058-115976 GCF_000334495.1 Tupaia belangeri chinensis | reverse complement strand
GGTCATATACCCTTATTATCAAGCTGTAGCTGATATTATCAGTATGGCTCAAAATTTAAGCGTTACTTGTTTTGGCAAAGACCCTAATACAATTATCCAGCCATATACTAAAGACCAACAAACAGATTTCTGGCCTATTGCATGTGCTTCCTTTACTGGAACTATTGATAACCATCTTCTTCCAGATAAATTTTATATTTTTTATCTACCCATGATCTTGTTTTCCCTGTACAAACTTCACTTCATCCTGTTTTAAATGTTTTATTGGTTTTTATTGACAGTTCCTCCAACGGAACTGCTTCCTATTCCTTCTCTGATCAGACAGTTACATTTACCACTTCCTCAACATCACCTCAGCTGGTTGAGTTGCAAGCAGTCATTGCAGTCTTTTCTGCTTTTCCCAATATGCCTTTGAATTGATATACAGATAGTGCTTATATACCTATGTTTGTTCCACTTCTAGAAACCACAGCACAAATTAAGCAAGTTTCTCAGGCTGCACAGCTTTTCCGCCAACTACAGTCTCTCCTTAGAAATCGAGAGCTATCCTTTCATATTGGCCATTTACGTGCACATACTGACTTGCCTGGTTCTCTGACAAGAGGGCAACTGCCTTGCTGATCTTGTCACTAAACATTCCTTTCTTGCTTCTACACAAGCTGATAAAAACCTTTCTGATGCTGTTCCTACACATCAGCTACATAATTTAAATTCTCACACACTTTGCCTCATGTTTAAAATTACTCAAGAACAGGTCCGAAAAACTGTAAAACAATGTCCAGCCTGTCTTACCCTTTTGCCTGCAACACAACTAGGTGTTAACCCTAGAGACCTTATGCCTAACACATTATGGCAGATGGACCTCACTCATATCACTGAATTTGGTACTACCAAATATGTTCATGTTACTGTTGACAC
>NW_006203310.1:102789-114964 GCF_000334495.1 Tupaia belangeri chinensis | reverse complement strand
TAAACCTCAACAAATTAAGACAGATAATGGCCCAGGTTACACAGGAAACAATTTTGCCTCTTTTTGTAAACAACTTCACATTAAACATGTTATGGGAATCCCATACAATCCCCAGGGACAGGGCATTGTTGAACGTACTCATCTTTCCTTAGAAAATACTCTTCAAAAGCTATAAAACGGGTAAGGAGTTAGCTCTATAGCATAATGATTACGGGAGCTGGATAGCTCATGACTAACCATGGTGTGAATCCCAGTCCTTGCAGTTTGAAAAACATACTGAGTATGTTTGTGTGTGTGCCTAAAATCCTCACGGGAAGGAGGAATGCGGGACAAAGGATTACAGCATGACCATGCCCCAGTAAAGGGTGCTTTCTCTCTCTCTCTCTCTCTCTCTCTGTTCCTCTTCTCTCTTTCTGCTGAGCACACCCATCCTTTGGAAAGAAAGTTAAAAACAAAAACAAAAAAAATCAATGAAACTGCTACATAGGGGCTGGCCCCAGAGCACAGTGGTTCAACTCTGCATAGGGAGCTGGATCCCACATGGCAAGCTGCAGTTTGAATCTCAGCCCCCGTGGCTTGGAAAACATGCCAGGTTCAGTGTGCGCTTGCTTCAAATCCTAACAGAAGGGAGAAGTGGAGGGAAAAGGATTGCAGGATGATCATGCCCCATCGAGGGAATGCTTTTTCTCTCTGGTGTGCACATGTGTCCTCCGGAAAAAATCACAAATAAATAAACCACACACACACAAACCTTCACATTTCAGTATAATATCTCAAAGTAGGAAGGTACCAAAGTTTAACCATTTCCCTACCAATGTAATTTAAGATGATTTAAAATGTGTTACATACAGGGTCAATGAGCATGCATCTCTCTTATCTCTTTGGATCCCATTTCTGCTTTTGAGATACTAAGCCTTATTGTGGGAGGCTGCGCACCAGCGAGTCTGCCGAGGCCATTTTCATGAGTCCCTTACTATCGCCATCTTAGGAAGCCCTTAGGTTTCGGTTTCTCAGGGAGCAAACAGTTACACAACGCCAAAGGCCATGATTGGCTCCCCTTCAAAACCACACTCTGATACCGCACTCTGATTGGCCACAGTCTACGATGCTCACCGATTGGTGAACTCAGAATCCCTTATATTTGCATATCCGGATATCCCATGATTGGTCCATCTAGAATCCTTCATTTACATATAGAGCAACCAATCACTGCCCACCAGCATGTATATAACCATGATCTCTGGCCCACAATCTCCAGACGACCCTGAAGAGTTGTAACACCGTGTCATCTCTGGACGACCCTGAAGAGTTGTGACACCACGTCACCACGTCGTCTCTCTGCTGCTCACAATAGATGATGCGACCCTGAAGAGTTGTAACACTGCGTCGTCTCCATGCTGTACCATGCTGCCCACAATAAATGGACGACCCTGAAGACACTGTGTGGTCTCCATGTTGTAACACTGCGCCGTTGTCCTGGCTCTCCTTCTTCCCTCAGGAAACCTGTTCGACTGTCCCCCCGGTTTGGGACAGTTCTGGGATCTGGAGTAAGTTTCAGAATATAAGCTACACTTCTTCCAACTGTGTTGTTCCAATTAGGGTTTGCAGTGGATTTTCAAGGCAGTATCACTGGAGTTTGGACAACTGTACCTTGAGAAGGAAACATATCTGTTGTTCCATGCATTAAATGTTGGTATTAATTATTTTCCACTTCTCCCATCAAGAGAAGAAGTCCTGGAGTAGGTGGTGTGGTGGTTAAGGGCACTGGACTCCTACATGGGCAACTGTGGTTTGAGTCCTGGACCTGGTGGCTTGCTTTCTCACTTAACCCCCCCCCACCACCACCCCATACACACACTCTGTCCCTCTCTGGTCAAGTTAAAATAAATAAATAAAGTTAAATAAAATGATTCTTTAAAATAAGAGAGAGATGAAGTCCTCTCCTTCTGAATCTGGCCTAGTTTGTGACTTGCTTTGACCAGTAGAACATGGCATAAATGACACTGTGTGACTTTCAAGCCTGGGTACTAAGACATCTGCAACTTCTAATTCTGTATTTTAGGAAGTTTCTCTCTTGTAACCCACCTGCCATGTTATGAGATAGCCAAGTTATGTGAAGAAGTTATGGATAATATGTTGTAGCTGATAGCCCCCACTGACTTTTCAGCTAACAGCTAGCACCAACTGCTACCACATGCATGAGCCATTTTAGATGTATCAGTCTAATAAAGTCTCTAAATGTCTTTAACCCCAGTAGACATTACATGGATATGCATCGAATATTAGCCTTGGCAAGAGAAGGATTTTGTCCTTGCCCAATTTCTAAGAGTTAACTTCTAAGTTGTTGGAATGCCCTACTTGATAAGATTGTCTTTGTTTATCAGATGGCTATAGGCAATATCAGATAGTTTTTTGATAATAATGTGATTTATGGTAGGGACCTTGGGCTGTGTGGCATTTGCTTGATTTTGGAGGCCCTGGAGACTAAAAAGCCTACATGATCAACCTCCAATAAAAACTCTGGAGACCAAGGCTCAGGTTATCTTCTCTGGTTGGCAATATTCCATGAATGTTGCCATACATCTTTGCTGGGAGAGATAAATGTCCTCATAACTCCACTGAGAGAGAACAACTAGAAGCTCATTACTAGTCTCTTCTGGACTCTGCCCTATGTACCTCTCCCCTTTATTGATCTTAATCTGTATCCTTTTACTGTATAATAAGCTATAATCATGAATATGGGCTCACCTCATAGCACAGTGGTTAGGCCCTGTGCATTGGGAGCCAGATCTCACATGATTGATCATGGTTCAAATCCTGACCCCAGTGGCTTGAGTAACATGCCAGGTGTGTGTGTGTGTGGGCACATGCATGTATACATGTGCACAAATTCTTGAAGGGAAGGAGAAATGGAGGATAAGGGATCATGTGGTGACCGTGTCCCATGGAGGGGGTGCTTTCTCTCTCTCTCCGTGAGAATACATGCCCTTTGTAATAAAGGAAGAAAACAAAATATGAGTATAACAGATTTTCTGAGTTTTGTGAATTCTTATCATTGAATATGATGTTAGAGGGACTACTGAATGTCAATGGAGAAGAAGAACTGCCCAGCAGAGCCTAGATAACCCAAAGCATCATGGACAATAGTAAATGACTCTGTTTGTCTTAACTAAGTTTTAAGGTGGTTTGTTACATAGCAGAAGATAATTAAGACATCTATCTTCTCTACGATTTTGTAAGTTTTTTGAGAGCAAAGATATCAGCCATTTTCACTGTGCTAGCATAGCACTTATTCATCACAGGTATTCCTTAAACAGTTGTGAAAGTAAATTGTTAAACTGGAGTAGTTAAAAACATCCTCATGGATTAAGAGATGAGAAATTGCATAATGATTGCTATTTCATCTATATATAACAGAAGAGAATCTCTACTCTTTTGGTATGAAATCTAAAGATAATTGCAGTTTTTTTAGGATAGCAACGTTAATAAAGATTTTTTTTTCAATATAGTTGTACCATGGTGTAAAGAATACTGCTTGGGGGACCAGCAGTTAGCATAATGGCTATGTCACTGAATTCCCATTCTCAACCGCAGTCTGAGTTCTAGGCTCGGTGGCTTAAACTCACACCAGGTGGTGTGTGTATGCATGCCCAAGATCCCAAGAGGAGAATGGAGGAGAAGGGATTGTGATGTGGGCATTCCCCTGGGGGGTGATTTCTTGCTTTCTGTCTCTCTATCTCTCTCTGTCTTTCTGGTGAGCGCACACACCCTATAGTAAAAACCTCTCAAAAAAAAAGAATAATGCTTGGAATAGAGTATCAAGTCCTACTTATGCCTTTGCACATTACTTTTTATAAACTTGAACAAATCTCTCCTCATTCAATTTTGTTCTCCACGTAACTAAATATCATCTTTTTTTTTGAGAGGTTTTCGCTATAGGGCGCGTGTGCTCGCCAGGCAGACAGAGAGAGACATAGAGACAGAAAGCGAGAAATCATCCCCCAGGTGGGATGGTCACGCCACAATCCCTTCTCCATTCTCCTCTCGGGATCTTGGGCACGCACGTACACGCGCCTGACGTGAGTTCTAAGTCACTGGGTCCAGGACGCGAACCGCAGTCAACTACGTGGGAGTTCAGCGACATAACCATTACGCCAACTGCTGGTTCCCACTAAATATCATCTTGAAGTGGAGATGATAATGGCAATTCTACAGGGTTGTTGTAAGGTCTTAATGCATACAAAGTGCTTTGGGAACAGTAAAGTGCCATAGGTATAAAACAGTAGGTATCACTATGTAGGTTGATGGGAATTGCTTAATTTTTATTATTTTTAGCCATCTATCCCAGTTGTCTATTTTACTTTTAAGCAAAGCCAGCATCTTAATAGCATAAGAAATATGAAAATTTGGAAAATAAGAATGAAAGCAAAATTGTTTTTGTACAGATTTTTACCATATGGTGCATGCACTTGCCAGAGAGACAGAGGGAGAGAAAGTGAGAAACCACCCCTCAGGGCAGGTGGCCATGCCTCAATCCCTTCTCTTAAATTCTCCTCTTGGGATTTGGGCTACATGTGCCTGGAATGAGTTTAAAGCCACCATGTCCAGGACTTGAACTGCAGTCAGCCATGTGGGAGTCAAGCACTTAATCACTATGCCATCTGCTGGCCCCTTGAAAACAAATTTTAAAGAGTAGTTCTCCTTCTACTTTTTTTTTTATAACAACTCTTTATTACCACAAACTACTCCACTTAAGGTTTTTTTTTATTCCCTCAGAAAAGATACAGGAAAAAAAAATTAGAAAAAAATGGCATAAAATAGGATTTCTTTTCTCTGAAACATGTCATGCCCCCCCTGCCTCACCCACTCACCTCTCTTATCAACATGCCTTTTAGTTGAACAAAGTGCAACTGTGAAAAGTTGACACGATACTATTTGTTATGTCCCAACAACCTTAGTGAACTGTGGACCCTTCTCATTTAGTTTTGATAGTATCAGTGGTGATAACCCTGGCACTTAGGAACTGGTTCACTAGGCCTGTGAAATCAGCTCTGAAGTTTTCCAGGTTCATACCTGCAGCCCAAAGAATAGAATTCAAAAGGGTTGCCAAAGCCTTGCTGTGAACCTCTTAGAGATGCTGCACTTCCCCAATGTCAGCTCCATACTACTTTGATGCCATTTATAAAATGCTGTCTTTCTGAGTCTCATAGGAGCAAGTTACCCCTTGCATTTACATGCATACTATTATGACTCAGTAGTTTTAAGTATATTCCATTTTTTAACATAGAATCAAAAAAGATTAGACCTGGGACCAGCAGTTAGCATAATGGCTATGTCACTGAACTTTCACGTAGTCGACTGTGGTTCAAGTCCTGGACCCAGTGGCTTAAACTCATGCCAGGCATGTGTACGTGCATGCCCATGATCCAGAAAGGAGAATGGAGGAGAAGGGACTGCAGTGTGGCCACTCCCCCTGGATTTCTTGCTTTCTGTCTCTCTGTCTCTCTGTCTCTCTCTGTCTTTCTGGTGAGCACACTTGTCCTGTAGCACAAACCTCTAAAAAAAATTAGATCTAAAAGTCACTTTAGGACTAATGGAACCCAGGTTGCTTGTCATGATTTGAGAAGAGTTAAGAGTGAGGAGCAATGGCTTATAATTGGAATGTGCGAGCAGGTTCCAAGAGTACAGCAAGGAAGAGTTTAAATCAGTGCCTGGAGACTGAGTATTAAGTTTCAGGGATGAAGAGTATGGGAATGGAAGTCAGCCAAAGAGAGTTAACATACCAGATAATGTAACAGGATTAAAAGATATTTTGATAGGCCTGGAAAGCTTAGCTGAAACAAATAAGAGATGACTTCCAGAAATTAATAAAAAATACTTCCCACAGATTCCAAAATTGACCAAGTTTAACAAAAACTCTGTAACAAACATAGATTTCAGTTGGCAAGAGGGTCTAAATGATCAATTACATGATACCATTCTCCATAATGTCAAAGCAGTCTTAGGAACAAAGGAGGTCATGACTCCACTCTCCCATGCCTGAATTATGCTTATATTGTATTCTGTTCTTAGTGTTGTATGGATAAATGGACTGTGTTTCCAAAAGGATGTCATATAGTGAAGGTGTAGAAACCACATTACCTGAGGGAATCTGTGCTCTAAACTTCATCTTCTAAACTCCCGAAATATTCAGACAAGCACACAGGAGGAGAGATTTTGTCACAGAATTACCAGAAACCACTTCAGAGACACAATAAACATGAGAAACCAAGAAAATATCTCTCCCCTACAGGAAAAGAACAATCCCTCATCATCCAAAGACAGTATAGTAGAACTTGTGGAAATGTCTGATAGAGAATTCAGAATATTTGTAGTGAAAAACTAAACAAGATACAAGAGTTGAGAGATAAGGAACTTCAGAAGATGCAGGAGAAAAGAGACAACGAGTTCCAGGAGGTGTTGAAGTTCTCCCGTGATCTGAAAGAGGAAATATACACCATAAAAAAGAATCAAATGTAGCTATTAGAGGTGAAAGCTGCCATTCAGGAAATCAAAACCTCCTTCAAAAGCATTAAAAACAGATTAGTCCATGCAGAAAATTGAATCTCTGATGTGGAAGGCAAAACCTCTGATCTAGAAAAAGCAACCAAAAAAAAAAAATACTGAGAAAATAACACAGACAAAAAAGAAAATACTATACAAGAAATACTAGACTGCATTAAATGCCCAAACATCCAGATAATCAGTATCTCAGAAGGTGAGGAAACTAATAAGGGAATTGATAATCTATTCCATGAAATATTGTAAGAAAATTTTCCAAATCTAGAGAGACATTCAAATATCCAGACCCCCAAAATACAAAGAACTCCTAATAGAATCAACCCAAGAAGATCTTCTCCAAGGCACATCATAGCCAGACTGGCCAAATCTACAGACAAAGACAAGATACTAAAATTGGCAAGAGAGAAACGTCAGGTTACTTATAAAGGTTATTAAATCAGGCTAATCTCTGACATCTCATCAGAAACAATGAGAGCAAGGAAAGAATGGGAAAATATATTCAGAGTTAAGTGAAAAACAGTTTCAACCAATAATACCATACCTGGCAAGATTATCTTTCATATGGAAAGAAAAGATAAAAACATTCTCAGATAAACAAGACCTGAAAGAATTTGCTAATAGCAGACCCACTCTTCAAGAAGTTCTGAAAAGAGTACTCTACCAGGAAAACTAAAGATATATACAGAAATAAGAGAATAAAAGGCAACAAAGTAAATGATCAATTTAATGCTAGAGACAAGAAATATCAATAATAACATTGAATGTTATCTTCTAGGATTTAAATAGAAAAAATGGACCACAGTAACACTGCATATTCAACAGAAGAGAGTTTGAATATGACTGAACCATCAAAATAGAATTTTATGACTTTTGAGTAAAACATTACTGATTTTTTTTTACTAAGCTTTGTTTTCACAATTTAAGCATTTTATTTTCTTCTGAGTTGTTGATAGGTTCAGCAATTTGTTAAAATATTTTTCTTGTCATCTCTGGTAATCAAAACAGCATGGTATTGACACAGAAATAGACAGGTGGGCCAATGGAACATAATAGAGTCCCCAGAAATAAACTCCCAGACATACAGCCAACTGATTTTTGACAAAGGGTGTCAGTCAATCCAGTGGGGAAAGTAAAACCTCTTTAGCAAATGGTGCTGGAAAAACTGCGTATCAACCTGCAGAAAGATGAATCTGAACTCCTACCTCTCACCTTTGACAAAAATCAATTCAAACTGGATCAAAGATCTAAATCTAAGACCTCAAACTACAAAACTGCTACTGAAAAACACTGGGGAAACTCTGGGAGACATTGGGGTAGGCAAAGACTTCTCAAATAAGAGCCCCAAAGCACAGTCAATAATCCCCAAAATAGACAAGTCAGATTAAGTAGTTTCAGCATAGCAAAAAATACAGTAATTAGTGGGAATCGACAGCCCTCAGAATGGGAAAAATATTTTTGTATACTATAAGTCAGACAAGGGACTGAGTAGACTACAAAAGGAACTCAAACAGGTGTCCTGAAAAAACATGATTAACCCTATTAAAAGATGGGAGAATGAGTTGAACAAAAGCACTCTCTAAGGAAGACACATGAATAGCCAAAAGCATATGAAAATATGCTCAACATTCCTCATTATAAGGGAAATGCAGATCAAAACCACAATGAGATACCACCTAACCACAATCAGAGTGGTGAAGATTAAAAAACAAAACAAAACAAATAATGATAAGTGCTGGAGGGGATGTGGAGAAAAGGGAACACTCCTACACTGTTGGTAGAAATGTAAATTGGCCCAGCCACAGTGGAGAACAATATGGAGGTTCCTCAAATACCTTCAAATAGAACTACCATATGATCCAACAATTCTACTCCTGGGTATCTACCCAAAGGAAGAAGAGCACTCAGTTGAGTTGGAAAAGCACTTGCACAATTATTTTTATTACAGCATTATTCATGATTGCTAGGACATGGAACCTACACAAATATCCACTGACAGATGAATGGATTGAAAAATTGTGGAACATAGACTCCATGGAATACTATTCATCCATAAAAAACAGCAAGGCCCTGGAATTTGATAGAAAGTGAACGAATATGGAAGATTTGTTGCTTAGTGAAGCAAGTCAGGCTATAAAAGAGAGACACTGTATATCTCCACTTAAATATACCGACTCTCTGCACTCTATGGTAGAGACTGAAAGACTGGAGAACATAAAAGTATTAAAAATTGTAATGGACACTAGAGACAAAGTGGAAAGGGAATGTGGGAGGGGAAGTGCGTAGGAAATTTGGTGGGAAAATGGAGAGGTAAGACGCTTGTGCAACACAGATAAGATTTAGTATCTGTTGATGAGGATGTGTATGGTGGTCTCAACTGGGTTGGTATGAGGTGTATATAAGGCTGGTTAAAGTCTCTTCACAATCTAAATGATGCATAGTGATTTAATGTATGAATAATGATAAAAATAAATAATAAAATATTAAGATTAAAAAAGAAAAAAAAGAATTGGGCTTACTTTTGTGCGTCTTCAGGATAGAATTTTCATAGTTAGATGCAAGCTGTAACAGGTATATTAAGGCTCAGTGAAGGTGGGGACTTTACAGTGAAAGTTGTCTATAAATGAAGACTGATAAGTTATGAGGTTCACTGGGGAAGTGCTCAGAAAGAGACTGAATGGCTACCCGCCAGGAAAGTGGATTCCTGCACTGGGAAGAGATCTAATCTCAAGGTCTCCAAGATCACTATCATCTTCCAAGTTTCATAACCCTCTGATCCTCTGTACTAGAGAAACATTGCAGATATTCAGATATCCATTGGTAGCCTAGCACCCTGGTTTGCCACAGAATTATGCTGTGAGCTGGCCAACAACGTGTGTAGTAGGTCCGGTGTCTCATAGAATGCCACATGAGCCAGGTATAAGGTCCTGAACTTAACTGGACTGTAATCTTTGTGAAGGTAGAGATAGTGCCTTATTTACTTGTTTATCATTACCTGGCATATAAGAGATGCTTGCCAAATGTTCCCAGAATGAATGAATGGGCAAATGAATGTTGGGCCATGTATTAGTCTCTTAGGACTACATAACAAATTATTACATACTTGATGACTTAAAACAACAAAAATATATTTGTTCACACTTCTACAGGCCTGAAGTTTGAAATCAAGGTATTGACAGGGCAATGTTTCCTCAGAAGTCTCTGGGGGAGAATCTGTTTCTTGCCTCTTCCGGTTTCTGATGAGGTCAGGCATTCTTTGATTTATGGCTGCATCACTCCAGTTTCTGTCTCTATGGTCACATTGTCTTCTTTTTCCTGTGTGTGTCCTCTACAAAAAAATTGTCACTGGAGTTAGAACCCACTCAGATAATCCAGGATGATTTCCACATGTCAAGATCTTTAACTTAATTACATATGCAAAGATCCTTTTTCCAAATAAGGTAACAGTAACTGATTCTGGGACATGGACATATCATTTTGGAGACTACCATTCAATCCACTACACTAATTTTTAATGGTCTTTGCACTATCTTCATTATCTGACCTGTAATGTTTTGCCCATGATGGTGCTTTCTCCATACAAAGCAGAAGAGTATTGAGAGATTCTCAACAGAGACAGTATAGTTCTTAATAAGCCATCTTTGGGAGTCAGACATATCTGAGTTGATTCCAGTTTTGCTGCTTAGTAGAAGGGTATCTTTGACAAAGGTGACCTTCTCTATATGTCTGATTCCTCATCTTTACAATGAGAATAATCGTACCTATCTCATAGGGTTAATGTGAGTGTCCAGTGGAATAATGATTGCAAATTACTTAACATAGCATCAGGCATATCGTTGACATTCTATGAGTGATACTATTAATTATTATGAATGTATTCTTTTCCCCTGGTTTCAGGCTGCCTGGATTGTCAGGCTTTTATGCTTCCCTGGACATTCAGTTGAAATCAACAAATATTGATTGAGGATTTATTCTTTGATGTATACTATATATGTAAGAGATGGTCTCTGCCCTCAGAGACCTTGGAGTATGATGGCATCAATAGTAATAAAACACAAACTTATATAATACAGCATTGCCTTTATAATAATTGGGAAATTTTAGGAATCAGAGAAGAGCAACCAACCAGCAAGATTCTGGATAGCAGAAAAGGACCTCCATGTATGGGATGATACATTTGTAGCAGAAAGGCCAAGTGAAGCTGAACTGGATGCCAAGCTTATTTATATCTGAAGAACTGGTGGACTAAAATTGACTGGTATGTGCTGATTTTGCCTGTGGGGAAAAGTGTGCTATTTGTGCCTTGAGAGAAAGACTAGGAAATGATGAGGCTGCTTGGTTTAGGTTCCCCAATAAGCAGATCCTAAGACAAAGATTTAGTGCAGTTTATTTAGGAGATATTCTAAGAAAGACTAAGAGAGGATTGGGGAAATGAGATATGTAAGAAAAGAGCTAGTGAAGGTGCTTTATCAAGCCAGTTACCACTGTGGTTAACTGGAGTATCATTGTGTTGGAGAACTGTAGAAGTTAAAGTAAAACACAAGCAACAGAGTTATCCATATCTACACCTGTGGATCACTGGTTGAAGACTGGCCCAAGAAGCTTGTCTATAAGCAGGACAGGCAGGAAAACATATGTGTCCAGTTTGTTTCCAGGGATGATAACTAAGATAAATGAGCAAAAGCAACTCCCAGAAAAAAACTAAAGAGGTTATCTCACCATGGCCTATATAATGCTTGGGAAACAAATACTGCTTCTTAGGAGTATTTGACAAAATGCAGGAAAAAGCTGGGGAGAAGAGCCTTCTCCCTATTAATCCCTAGAACAAGGTGTGGTATATCAGAGTAAGGACTTAAAAATGAGCCAGTCTTAGGCCAACCCTGTGACCTACTGGTTAAGGGATCTGGATCTCACATGTCTGACTGTTCAGTTTGAATTCTGCCCCCAGCAGCTTGATAAACACACCAGTAATGTGTGCATGTGTGCCTAAAATCCCAACAGAATGGGGAAATGGAGAAGGGATTGTAGCATGACCACATCCTACTAGGGAATACTTTCCCCCTTTCCTTCTTTTCCTGTCTCCCTGTTTGTCTTTGGTGATGAATGTGCCCTCTGGCAATTACAAAAGCAAAGCAAAGCAGTAGCAAAAATGAACCAATCCTGAGACATCTCATGGTTCACAGTTTCAGGGTAAGGTAAAACCTATTCCCTATCATGGAAATGTTTGCTCTTTGGTAGGGCACTGAAGGGGAAGACTATTTTTGCTTCGTGGAACTTGTGACTCCAAAACCAAAATTACAGTAGATTTTATGAACACATACAATTCTTGCAGGAATTCTCAGAAATAATTGGAGAGACTTTGAGGAGAAAGGTGTCCTAGAGCAAGTGGGAAGGAATGAATTAGTGGAATTTGAATTTCTGTTTATACAAAAGGAATTGTGCAGTTTGAGAATTTAGGCTACACATGACTCCCCTCCTATATCTCCTCTATAAGAGGCTGCTGATATTTATGGATCACCTACTATTATGCCAAGATTTTTTCTTTCTTTCTTCTTTCTTTCTTTCTTTCTTTCTTTCTTTCTTTCTTTCTTTCTTTCTTTCTTTCTTTCTTTCTTTC
>NW_006203310.1:98285-102629 GCF_000334495.1 Tupaia belangeri chinensis | reverse complement strand
TTTCGCTATAGGGCGTGTGCGCTCGCCAGACAGACAGAGAGAGACATAGAAACAGAAAGCAAGAAATCACCCCCCAGGGAGATGGTCACGCCGCAATCCCTTCTCCTCCATTCTCCTCTCAGGATCTTGGGCACGCACGTACATGCACCTGGCATGAGTTTTAAGCCACCGGGTCCAGGACGCGAACTGTGGTTGACTACATGGGAGGCCAGCGACATAGCCATTACGCTAACTGCTGGTTCCCAAGATTTTTTCCTTTTTTGGCTGTAGGACATATGTGCTTGCCAGAGAGAGAAAGTTCACTCCTAATCTCTTATCCTCTATTTTCTTCTTGGGATCTTCGGCATGCATGCACACATGCCCAGTGTATTTTTTTGAGCTGCCAGATCTGGAGCTCAAACTATGAAGTCAATCATAAGGGATCCTGCTGCCCTAACCACCAAGCAATCTGTCTGGCCTGTGCCAAACATTTTATGTATCTTTTCTCATTTATCCTAATGTATAGGTGGAACTAGGGTTCAGTGAAGGGAAATGATTTACCTATTATACACAGCTAGTAAGTCTGTTGTTGTACCCTTACTTGTCTGACTTGGGAACCTGAGCTTTTTTACAGTACTGATTCACAACAGTAGGTAACACAAACAAACATGCACATGTGTGGGTGTGCAGTTATAAACAATTTGCACTTGGAAATAGATTTCAAGTTAATAACAATCTTAGGAAGCTGAAACCTTAACAAATGAAAATTTAATTTGTTAAGAGTGATATGAGATGATTAAGCTATGTAAGAATTTTTTAAGGCATAATTCCAGTAGAATTTAAAACAGGAGAATAGAGAATTTGAAGATGAAAGGAATAAATGCTGTTATTAATAATTGACATGAAAAAATGAGATAAATGAAAGTGGTACATCTTTCCCTTTTCTTCTAAGGTGAATAATTGGTATTTGCATTACACTAATATTTTTAGAGTGGTGGATGAAATCTGACTCCATTAATCAAAGAATCACTTTTCTACTTGGAATATAATACATTTTTTCTGTGCTAAAAATTCTCTCTCTAAAATGGATACCCAAACCATTCAGAAAGCTAACAGAGATCAAATGCTAGTAGTGGGATCTCATGATTGTGCTAAAAGCTCTAACAGTTTTTTTTTTTTTTGACTGCTATTCTTTTTAAAATTTTTAAAAATCATTTTTATAATTATTTTAGAAATACTTGATCGCTATACATCATTTGGGTTATAAAGAGAATTTACCTAACATGAACTACATCTCAGACCAGTCCAGTTGAGAATACTATACACATTATCATCAATAGGCAATAAGCCATTTCTGTGTCCCACAAATGTCTTTCTTCTTTATTTTTCTCCCTGATTTCCTTCCTTACATTCTTCCCTTCTCTCACCTACCCTCTACACTGTCTCCAGTGTCCATAACAATTTTCACTGCTTTTATGTCTTCTAATCTTTTAATCTTTACCATGGAGTGAGGAAAATCACTATATATTAAGTGGAGACATACATTATCTCTCTTTCATGGCCTGTCTTTCTTCACACAGCAATAAATCTTCCATAGTCAATCACTTTCTATCAAATGCCAGGATCTTGTTTTTTTTTTAATGGCTGAATAGTATTCCATGGAGTATATGTGCCACAATTTTTCAATCCATTCATCTGTTCATGGACATGTGGATTGATTCCATGTCTTACTAATTGTGAATAATGCCACAATAAACATTGATGTGCAAGTGCTTTTCCAACTGAGCATTTTCCTGTCCTTTGGGTAGATACCCAGAAGTGGGATTGCTGGATCATATGATAGTTCTCTTTCTAGGTCTTTGGGAAACCTTCATATTGTCTTCCACAGTGGCAGGACCAATTTACATTTCCACCAACAGTGTAAGAGGGTTCCCTTTTAACCACAACCCCACCAACACTTATCATTTTTAGTATTTTTTTTTATCTTTGACGTTCTGAAAGGGGTTAGGTGGTATATCATTGTGGTTTTAATCTCCATTTCCCCTATAATGAAGGATGTTGAGCATTTTCCCATGTTTGTTTGACTGTTCCTATGTCTTCCATAGAGAGTTTTTTTGTTCAGCTCATTTTCCTGTCTTTTAATTGGGTTAATCATTTTTTGGGGGTAAGCCACTTGAGTTCCCTGTGTATTCTGTTTATCAGTCCCTTATCTGAGGCATGGTTTACAAAATTTTTTCCCATTTTGAGGGTTGCTGATTCATATTAATTACTGGGTCCTTTGCTGTGCAGAAATTTCTTAATCTGATGTAATTTCATGAGTCTATTTTGGGGATTATTGCCTGTGCTTTGGGGGGGTCTTATTTAAGAAGTCTTTGCCTACCCTAATGTCTTCTAAAGTTTCCCCAATATTTTCCACCAGTAGTTTTATAGTTTGAGGTTCAGATTTTGATCTGTTTTGAGTTGATTTTTGTTAATGGTGAAAAATGGAGATCCAGTTTCATCTTTCTGCAGGTGGATACCCAGTTTTTCCAGAAGCATTTGCTGAAGAGGCTTTCCTTTTCTCAACAGATTGGTATCCTTTGTCAAAAATCAGTGGGCTGTAAGCTTTGGGGTTTACTTCTTGGCTCTCTATTCTATTCCATTGGTCTACCTGTCTTTTTTTTTTTTTTTTTCTAATACCATGCTATTTTGATGATCACAGCTTTATTGTATATTTTGGGGTCAGGGAATGAGATGCCACCCATTCCACTCTTCTTGCACAGAATTTCTTTGGCAATATGAGGTATTTTATGATTACAGACAAATTCTATGATTGTCTTTTGTAGATTTGCAAACAATTTCTCTGGTAATTTGATTGGAATTGCGTTAAGTATGTTGATTAATTTGGGTAGAATTACCATTTCGATTATATTAATTCTTCTGATCCAGGAAGATGGAATGTCCTCCCACTTTTTTGAGTAATTTTCAATATCTTTTTAAAAGATTTTCATAGTTTTCTTTGTAAATGTCTTTGGCCTATCCCTAGGTATCTTATACATTCTGGGGCTCTTTAGTTCTATGTTTGTCAACTTGTTTTTCATATATAAAAATGTTATGGATTTTTGGATTTTTATTTTGTATCCTGTTTTGGATTTTTTTTTTGTACCCTGCCACTTTACTGTATTCATTTATTACTTCGAGAAATTTTTTTATGGGAACCATTGGGTCTTCTAAGTATACCATCATGTCTTCTGCAAATAAAGATATTTTCAACTCTTCTTTACCTATTCAAATGCCTTTTATATGATTCTCTTTTCTGATTGCATTGGCTAAGATTTCCAGCACTGTATAGAAAAAGAGTGGAGAACGTGGACAGCCTTGCTAGTACCAGTTTTAAGTAGGAAAACTTTCAACATTTCCCTGTTCAGTATAATGTTAGCTATAGTTTTTTCATAGATGGCTTTTATTGTGTTGAAAAATGATCCTTCCATGCTGATTTTGCTATGAGTCTCAATCTTAGAGTGATGTTGTATTTTATTGAATACTTTTTCTGCATTGATTGAAATGATCATATGGTTTTTATCTTTGTTTCTGTTAAAATAGTGTATTATGTTTATGGTCTTGCTTATGTTGAACCACCCTTGCATCCCTAGAATAAAGCCTACCTGGTCGTGATGAATAACCTTTTTTAAATACTGTTGAATACGGTTAGCAAGTATCTTGTTGAGAATTTTTGCATTCATATTCATCAGAGATATTGGTCTGTAGTTTTCCTTTTTTGTCATGTTTTTATATGTTTTATGATAAGGATGATGAAGAGTTCACAAAATGAGTTTGAGAAGATTTCCTCCTGTGGATCTTTAGAAATAATTTGAGTAGAATGGGGGTTAACTCTTCTTTAAAAGTTTTATAGAATCCAGAAGCAAAGCCATCAAGACCTGGGCTCTTCCTTCTTGGGAGGCTATTTATTACTTATTCAATCTCATTGCTTATAATGTATCTACTCAGACTTTCTATATTTTCTTGACTCAAACTGGTAAGATTATACATGCCCAGAAATGTATCCATCTCATTTAGGTTATCTTGCTTGTTGGCATATAGTTGCTCATAGTATCTTCTAATGCTATTTTGTATTTCTATTGGTCTGTTGTAATGCTACTGACTGTTTCATTGTGAATTTGATTAATCTGGGTCCTTTTTCTATTCTTAAACAGTTTAGCTAATGGTGTGTTCATCTTGTTAATCTTTTCAAAAAACCATCTTTTGCTATTATTTATTTTCTGAATAGTTTATTTTCTCTTTCATTTATTTCTGCTCAAATCTTTATTATTTCTTTTCTCCTGGCATTTTTTGGATTTTTAAAATTTTCGTTTTCCATTTGCCTGA
>NW_006203310.1:96405-98182 GCF_000334495.1 Tupaia belangeri chinensis | reverse complement strand
ACTTGTGTACTCATTATCCTTTGTTTCCATGCATCTTTTGATTTTAGTCTTAATTTTTTGGTGGTTTAGAGTTTAGAAGTGATTCAGAAGTAGGTTGTTTAGTTTCCATGTGTTTGTTTATTTTCAAGAATTTTTTCCTGAAATTGATATCAAGTTTAATTCCATCATGGTCAGACAAGATGCTGGAGATAGTTTCCAAGCCTTTTAATCTATAAAGGCTCTATTTGTGCCCTAACATATCATCAATCTTTGAAAAAGTTCCATGCGGGGCTGAGAAAAATGTATATTTTGTGGTCGTAGGTTAGAAAGTTCTAGATGTCTGTCAAGTATAATTGATTTATAGTATCATTTAGGTCTTGTATCTCTCTGCTTATGTTTTGTCTAGAAGATCAGTCTAAAGGAGATAATGGGGTGTTGAGATCCCCAACGATTATAGTGTTGAAACCTCTTTCTCCTATTAGCTCTAGAAGTCTTTCCTTCATGTATTTGGGTGCTCCTGAGTTGGGTGTATAGATATTTATAAGCATTATGTCTTCTTGATGAATTAGCCCTTTCAAGGGGGGATGGTCATGCTGCAATCCCTTCTCTTCCATTCTTCTCTCGGGATCTTGGGCATGCATACACACATGCCCGGCGTGAGTTTTAAGCCACCGGGTCTGGGACGCGAACCGCGGTCGACTATGTGGAAGTCCAGCAACATAGCCATTATGCTAACTGCTTGTTCCCTATATTGCCTTTCTTTGTCTCTTCTAACAGTTTTTGTCACAAAGTCTATTTTGTCTGAAATCAGTATTGTGACTCTATTCCTTTTTTTGTTTTGTTTTTAGTTTTTTATTTCTATTTATTTTATACATTCAATCACGTTACTTAGCTTACGAAGTGAATATTCCAACAGGTGTACATTTCTCACCAGTCCAGTTCACCATACTAGAAAGTTATCTTCAATAGATAATAATCCAGCCTTACGCTGGTACCATCACACATCCCATTAGCTACTCATCTCTGGACTTCAGGCTTTTATGCTAGAGATTGTCTCTGGACTTCGGGTTGATTCTTTGGGACTTTAAGATGAACTCGCACCACCCCATCCCACCTGCAAACTGGTTCGAGTCAGCCAGCAATTCTGGATAGCAGGCTGCCTGCAGCAGCAGGCCCTTACACCCAACGCTGGTACCATCACACATCCCATTAGCTACTCATCTCTGGACTTCAGGCTTTTATGCTAGAGATTGTCTCTGGACTTCGGGTTGATTCTTTGGGACTTTAAGATGAACTCGCACCACCCCATCCCACCTGCAAACTGGTTCGAGTCAGCCAGCAATTCTGGATAGCAGGCTGCCTGCAGCAGCAGGCCCTTACACCCAGGACCTTCGTGCATCCCCACCCCTACTCATCTCTGGACTTCAGGTTGGTTCCTTGGGACTTTAAGACGAACTCACACCACCCCTCCCTGCAAACCATTTCGAGCCAGCCAGCAGTTCCAGACACCAGGGGACCTGCCGCTGCAAACCCTTATGCCCGGGACATATTGCTCATCCTCTGCCCCTTCCCCACTTGCCTTTGGACTCTGAATTTCAGTGTTTTGAATAGCGCATGGTGCCCATTTTTTTTTTCTTTGCTCTTGAGGTGTTCCTTATTAGGTCAGTTTGAGGCTCACCACTCTTTAGAAACAGAGACAACTTTGGGTCACCCAGGACTAGTGACAACAGTACATGGTACTGGTGAGCAACAGGTAGGCCAACCATAAGAGAAATCATCAATTTTCTAATCCTGTACA
>NW_006203310.1:95618-96270 GCF_000334495.1 Tupaia belangeri chinensis | reverse complement strand
TTACATCACCCACAGTCAATACAATAGACGTCATGGACATGTCAGATAAAGAATTTAGAATATTTGTAGTGACCAAACTAACTGAGATGGAAGAGAAAAGAGACAAGGAGCTCCTGGAGATGAGGAAGTCCTTTCATAATTTGAAAGAAGAAATAGATACCTTAAACAAGAACCAGATGGAACTTCTGTGGCTCAAGAATATGATACAGGAAATCAAAACTTACCTTGAAAGTATTAAAAGTAGGTTAGATCAGGCAGAATATTGAATCTCTAACATAGAAGACAAAACAACGGGCCTAGAAAAAAGTATCAAGAAGATTGAGAAAAAAACCATGAAAAACAAGGATAATATATGAGGAATACTGGATACCATCAAGCACCCCAACATCTGGATAATTGGTATCTCAGAAGAGGAAGAGAATAATAAGGACATAGATAATATATTCCATGAAATCCTGGACAAAAACTTTCCAAACCTAGAAATGTATTCAAATATCCAGACCCAAGAAATATATAGGACCCGAGTAGAATCAACCCAAGAAGATCCTCTCCAAAGCATATTATAGCCAGACTGGCAAAAACAACAGAGAAAGACAAGATACTAAAGTTGGCAAGAGGGAAACATCAAGTTACTTACAATGAAGGCAAGGAA
>NW_006203310.1:93153-94634 GCF_000334495.1 Tupaia belangeri chinensis | reverse complement strand
CTCAGAGAATTGGAAAAACAACAACAAACAAACCCCCAAATGCCAGGCAAAAAGAAATAATAAAGGTTCGAGCAGAAATAAATGAAATAGAAAATAAACGAACCATACAGAAAATAAATGAAAGCAAAAGCTGGTTCTTTGAAAAGATTAACAGGATCAACACACCATTGGCTAGACTGAGCAAGAAGAAAGAAAGAAACCAGATAAATCAAATATGTGATAAAACAGGCAATATTACAACAGGTGTACTAGAAATACAAAATATCATTAGAAGATACTATGAGTGACTATATGCCAACAAACAAGACAACTTGGAGGAGAGGGACAAATTTCTGGATGCATATAATCTACCAAGATTGAATCAGGAGGACATAGAGAACCTGAATAGACCCATAACAAGCCAGGAGATTGAATCAGCAATAAATAACCTCCCAACAAAGAAAAGCCCAGGTCTAGATGGCTTCACTTTTGAATTATACAACTTTTAAGGAAGAGTTAACATCTATCCTACTCAAAATATTTGTAAAGATTCAAAAGGAGGGAAAGATTTCAAATTCATTTTATGAAGCCTGCATCATCCTCATTCCCAAAACAGATAAGGGCATGACAAAAAAGGAAAACTACAGAACAAAATTATTGATGAAAATAGATGCAAAAATTCTCAACAAGATATTCGCAAATCATATCCAACAACATATAACAAAGATTATTCATCACAACCAGATAGGGCTTATCCCAGGGATACAAGGGTGGTTCAACATATGCAAGACCATTAATGTAATAATACACCACATTAACAGAAAGAAAGATAAAAACCATATGATCATTTCAATTGATACAGAGAAAGCATTTGATAAAATACAGCATCCTTTTATGATTAAGACCCTCAGTAATATTGGTATAGAAGGGTCATTTCTCCACACAATGAAAGCCATCTATGAAAAACCTACGGTTAACATTATACTGAATGGGGAAAAGCTAAAAGCTTTTCCACTAAAAATGGGTACTAGGCAAGGCTGCCCACGTTCTCCACTGCTCTTAAGTATAGTACTGGGAGTCTTAGCTAACAATATAAAAAGCATTTGAATAGACAAAGAAGGGTTGAAAATATCTTTATTTGCTGATGACATGATGGTATACTTAGAGAACCCAAAGGTCTCTGTGAAAAAACTCCTTGAAGTAATAAGTGAATACAGTAAAGTGGCAGGATACAAAATCCACATCCAAAAATCTATAGCATTTCTATGTATGAACAACAAGTTGAACGAAGTAAAGTTAAAGAAAGGAATCTCTTTCTCCGTAGCCACAAGGTACATAAGATACCTAGGGATAAACCTAAGTAAGAAAGTCAAAGACTTTTATAAAAAAAAACTATGAAAATCTTAAAAAAGATATTGAAAGTGACGTAAAAAAGTGGAAGGACATCCCATGTTCCTGGATTGGAAAAATTAACATAATCAAAATGGCAATTCTACCCAAAT
>NW_006203310.1:92604-93072 GCF_000334495.1 Tupaia belangeri chinensis | reverse complement strand
AGAAAAAACAATCATAGAATTTGTCTGGAATCATAAAAGACCTCGTATTGCAAAAGCAATCCTGTGCAAGAAGAATGGAGTAGAAGGCATATCACTCTCTGATCCTAAGATATACTATAAAGCTGTGATTATTAAGACAGCATGATATTGGCACAAATACAGACATGTGGTCCAATGGAATAGAATAGAGACCCCAGAGATAACCGTCAAGGCTTACAGACAACTGATTTTTGACCAAGGATATCCGTCAATCTACTGGGAAAAGGGAAACCTAAATGTCCACAAATTGATGAATGGATTGAAGAAGTGTGGCATATATATTCTATGGAATACTACTCAGCCATAAGAAATAACAAGGCCCTGGAATTTGATAGAAAGTGGTCAGATATGGAGGATCTATTGCTGAGTGAAGTAAGCCACGCTATGAAAGAAAGATATTGTATGTATCCACTTAATATATACCAACTA
>NW_006203310.1:90568-92012 GCF_000334495.1 Tupaia belangeri chinensis | reverse complement strand
TTTATTTATTTCCATTCAGCCAGTCTATGTCTCTTGATTTGAGAATTTAATCCATTAATGTTCAATGTTATTATCGATATTCTGGACTGATTAAGCGAGTCATTTTCTTGGTTGGTTTTTGTTCTATGTTTCTGTCTGACTTTAGTTTTTCTGGTATTGCACTCCCTTCAGAACTTTTTGAAGATCTGGTCTGGAGTTGGTAAGTTCTTTCAGGTATTATTTTTCTGAGAATGTTTTTATCCTTTTTCCCATATGAAGGATAATCTTGCTGGGTATAGTAATCTTGGTTGAAATTAATTTTCATTTAACACTTTGACTATATTTCCCCATTCTTTCCTTGCCTGCATTGTTTCCAACAAGAGGTCCAATGCTAGCCTCACGGGATAACCTTTGTAAGTAATTGGCATTTCTCTCTTGCCAATTTTAGTATCTTGTCCTTTGTCCGTGGTTTTGGCCAATCTGGCTATGATGTGTATTGGAGAAGATCTTCTTGGATTGATTCTATTTGGGACCTTTTGTATTTCTTGGGTCTAGGCATTTGAATGCCTCTCTAGGTTTGGAAAATTTTCTTCCAGGATTTTACAGACTAAATTATCAAGGTCCTTATAATTTTCTTCCCTTTCTGGGATACCAGTTATCTGGATATTTGTGCACTTAATGGTATCTAGCATTTCTCGTATATTGTCCTCATTTTTCTTAGTTGTTTTCTCAGTCTTTTTGATAATTTTTTTCTATGTCAGAGGTTCTGTCTTCTACATTTATATTTAGATCTTCTGTGTGATCTACTCTACTTTAAATACTTTTCAGGGAGGATTTAATGTCCTGTATCACAGTATTCATCTCTAATAATTGCATTTAGTTATATTTATGATGTCTATTTCTTCTTTCAAATCATGAAAGAACTTCCTCATCTCCTGGATCTCATTGTCTATTTTCTCTTGTATCTCATTTAGTTAGTCACTATAAATGTTCTGAATTGTTTATCTGACATTTTCATGAGTTACATTGTTTTGTCTATGGGTAATGATGAATTGATGTTTTCCCTTGAGGGGGAGATAGTTTGTTGGTTGCTCATCTTTCTTGTGCCTCTGTGATGGTTTCTAGTCATCTGGTGATTTATACATTTCTTCCTAAATTTGAGTTAATTCTGATCATTCAAAGGTGTGTGGGAGTAGGTGATTGGCAATCTCTCCACTGCTCTGCCTCCCTGATGCTCACCAGTAGCCTGCACTGTTGTCACTGGCCTTGGATGATTCAAAGTCCTTCCCAGTTCTAGAAGACAGGTGTATCTGATTCTGAACTGCTGAAGTTTAATTCAGGAGCAGAGAAGGGATTGCCCAGCATGCGTTGTGCACTGCGTACTTCAGAAAACATTGAAGTCTTAGAATTCAGAGGTGTGTGGTAGGGGATAAGACACAGTCTCTTTGCAGCTCAGTTTCCCTAC
>NW_006203310.1:89287-90513 GCF_000334495.1 Tupaia belangeri chinensis | reverse complement strand
ACACTCCTGAGAGTTCAAAGGGAGGTAGAGGAAGGAATGAGCCATGGGTCTCTGCAACACAGCCTTGTCATATGGCAAGGCCATCCACTGGAATGGATATCTGAATGTCTCTAACTCCTATTATACCAATCAAAAAGTTGTTTTATTCTGTAGGTTGAGCTCAAATGTTAGCACAGGACGTCTTTGTGAAGAAGGGAGAAGGAAAGAATAAAATGAAAGTTGGGGTGTGAGAGTGAAGAAACTAATACTCTCTAGTATCTGGAGTGAACAAAATCAAGTATAGCCAAGTAAAATATTGAAAAAAAGTGTTGGGACGGGCTCTGTGGTCTGGTGGTTAAGGTAGCCATATCCCTCATGGCCAATCACGTAGTTCAAGTCCTGGACCCAGAAGTTTGAAAAACACACTGGATGTGCCTGCATGTGTGCCCCAAATCCTGACAGGTTGGAGAAATGGAGGAGAAGAAATTTCAGCATAACCATGTCCCATAGGAAGTGCTTTCTCCCTTTCCCTCTTTCTCTTTGTCTCTCTCTGGTGAGTGCACACATTCTCTAGCAAATTGAAATAAAGAAAAGAAAAAGGTAAAACAATTAAGATGGGGTTGTACATGCTCCTAAGCTTTGACAAGAAAGATGATAAAGATGTACATAAATGACTGAATAAATATGTAGAGGAAATATAAACCCATATCTCCTTTCATAATGCTAGTGTATCCTTCAGGAATGAAAAGTAATTTTGATATTACCTTAAATAAACTGTGGTTAATAAAATTACAGATATTCGTTTTATGTCAGGTAGTATGCTTAGTCATGTATCATCTCATTATTTTTTTACTAAAACTATCATATTTAATAAAGTTTTTAAAAAATTTTTTAAATTTAAATTTAATTATTTACATTCATTCACTATACATTTTTACATATCATCTCATTATTTTTTTACTAAAACTATCATATTTAATAAAGTTTTTAAAAAATTTTTTAAATTTAAATTTAATTATTTACATTCATTCACTATACATTTTTACATCATAAAAAATGAGATTTCCCATCCAGAATACACAGTATATCGGCTCAATCAAGCACATCAACATATGTGTTATCAACAAATAATTTTACATTTCTTATTTCCTGTATATTTAGCTTCTTTTTTTTTTTTGCCATCCTTGATTCCCTATCCCTCACCCTCTGCCATGTCCCACCCTCCTCCCACATTGTCTCTGGTATCC
>NW_006203310.1:82245-89173 GCF_000334495.1 Tupaia belangeri chinensis | reverse complement strand
TAGGCATAAACCTCAGTGAGTAGAATGAACATACTATAAAGAAGGACCTAGTTGGGGCTATATAGCTTACTGCAGTTATCAAATATGCATTTTTAAAAATTTTTAATAAAAACAGTTTTCATGTTTTTTTTTATCTCCTGAAACTTTTTAAAAAATTAATTAATTTACATTCATCCCCTAAGCTATATATATATATATAACCCCATGTCTGACCCTCTGCCCTTTCCCACCCTCTTATCACACTATCTCTGCTATTTACAGTTGTCTTCAATTCCTTTCCCCCCATGAACTTTTAAACCTTTGGTATTTTTAACAAACTTTCCAAAATATAATTATGAATTAAATATTTTTTAAAGTTTTTTTCCCCATAGAGTGCATGTGCCTTCTGAAGAGAGCAGTGAAGAATGGTGAGAGGGAAAGTGAGAAATCACCCCTCAGGGCCCTTTTTCTCCTCCTGGGACTTTGGGCCTGCATGCCCATGTGCCTGGCATGGTTTTCTTTTTCCTTTTTTTTTTTTTTTGAAATTTTTCTCTCTTTCTCTCTCTCTCTCTTTCTTCCTCTCTCTCTCTCTCTTTCTTTCATTTTTCTTTCTTTCTTACTTCTTTCTTTCTTTTCTTTCTCTCTCTCTTTCTTTTTCTTTCTTTCTTCCTTTCTTCTCTTCCTCCTTTCCTTCCTTTCTTTTTATTCTTTCTCTTTCTCTTTCTTTCCTTTGACCCTTTCTCTTTCCTTTGTCTTTCTTGGTTTTTCTCCTTTCTTTCTCTCTCTCTTTCCTTCCTTTCTCTCTCATTTTCTTCCTTTATTTACACACTTGCATTATTTATTTATTTTTTCAAATTAAAAAAATTATTTTATACATGTAACCACAATATAGCAACACAGTTTGTGAAATTAATTTTCCCAGCATGAACACACTGTACACCAGTCTGGTTAAAGAAATCATACATACATGCTATCATCAACAGACAGTTTTCCACTTCTGTGTCCCCCAGATGTCTTGCCTCTTTATTTTTCACTTTGATTCTCTTCCTCCCACACTCTCCCAGCTCTCACCTCTTCCCACACTATATCCAGTATCTGCAACGGTTTTTCATGATTCTTTATCCTCCAATCTTTGAATTTCCACTGCAGAGTGTGGATATTTAGTATATATTAAGTGGTCCCATGCCATGTCTCTCTTTCATAGACTGACTTGCTTCATTCAGAAGTAAATTTTTCATATTCATTCACTTTCTACCAAGTGCCAGGGTCTTGTTGTTTTCACTGGCTTAGCAGTATTCTATAGTGTACATAGGACATAATTTTTAAATTCATTTATCTGTTCATGGATATTTGGGTTGGTTCCATGTCTTAGCAATTGTGAATACTAACACAATAAAAATGAATTTGCAAGCACTTTTCTGACTGAGTATGCTTCTTTCCCTTTGGGTAGATACTCAGGAGTGGAATTACTAGATCGCATGGTAGTTCTATTTGAAGGTCTTTGAAGAACTTCCATATTGTTCTCCACAGTAGATGTACAAATTTACATCCCCACCAACAGTGTAGGAGAGTTCCCTTTCCACCATAGCCTCACTAGCACTTTTCATTTTTTTTTTTAAATGTTTGCTATTCTTACTGGGTTAAGTGGTATCTCATTGTGGTTTTGACTTGCATGTTCCTTATGATAAGGCATGTTGAGCATTTTTTCATATACTTTTTGACCATTCATATGTCTTCCTTAGAGAGTTGTCTATTCAGCTCATTTCTCATCTTTTAATAGGGCTGATTAATTTTTTTTTTGAGTAAGCCATTTGAGTTCCCTTTATATTCTGGTTATCAGTCTTTTGTCTGAGGCATAGTTTGCAAATATATTCTCCCATTCTGAGGGTTGTTGACTCACTCTAACTATTGCTTTGCTGTGTAGAAGCTTTTTAATCAGATGTAATCCCGCTTGTCTATTTTGGAAATATTCTTTCTTTCCTCTTACATTATCCTCTCTTCCTCATCCTCCACCCTGCCTGAGGGATTAGACAGATCCAGAATCACAGTTCTGAAATTCTGTAGTATTGTAGGGTTCCCTGTGATCTTCCCCTGTACTGAACTACCTGTGAATACGTAGATAGTACTCTTCAGACTCTTGAATAGAGTAACTCTCTTGAGATCACATTGCTACAAACAACAGAAGAGAGACTTCTGCACTCATCAATTCACAGCAAAAGGGAAACACACTTGCTTCTAGTCGAAGAAACGTTCTCCTAAGAGGTATTCAGAAGTGAATACACCTTCCAATGGCTAGAAGTGGAAGAGTCTCAGGTCTGAATAAGCCAGGGAATATGTTTCCATCAAAGGAACAGAGTAACTCTCCTCCATCTCTCCTAAAATCTGAAAATGTTACCAAAATGTCAGATAAAGAATTTAGAATGTTCATGGGGAACAAATTCTATGAGTTGGAACAGAAAAGAGACAATGAACTTCAGGAGATTAGGAAATCATTCCACAATATAAAAGAATAAATGGACACTCTGAGAAAGAATCAGATGGAGCTATTAGAGATGAAGTCTGTAATACAGGAAATCAAAAACTCTCTTGAAAGTATTAAAAGTCGATTAGGGAACCAGCAGTTAGTGTAATGGCTATGTCACTGGACTCCCACGTAGTCGACTGCGGTTCACATCCCGGACCCAGTGGCTTAAAACTCACGCCGGGCGCGTGTGCGTGCATGCCCAAGATCCTGAGAGGAGAATGGAGGAGAAGGGATTGCGGCATGACCATCCCCCTGGGGGATGATTTCTCGCTTTCTGTCTCTATGTCTCTCTCTGTCTGTCTGTCTCAAAAAATATAAATAAAGTCGATTAAACCTCGCTGAAAATCAAATCTCCATCTTTTTCTTATACACGTTAATTGCTATGAACTTTCCCCTTATGATTGCCTTTCTTGTGTTCCATAGGTTATGTCTCTAAAATCATTCAGGTGTAGGTTTTTTAGTTCTTATATTTTCATGTATTTTTGAGTTTTTTTTTTTTTTTTTTTTTTTTTTTGCTGAAGTTAATTTCAAGTTTAGTTCCATCATGGTTGGAGAAGAGCTAGATATAATTTCTATGTTTCTGGATTTGTAAAGTCTTGTTTTGTGCCCTATCATGTGGTCAATCTTTGGAAAAGTTCCATGGAACAATGAGATAAATGTATATTTTGTGTTTTGGGCAGAAAGTTCTATGGATGTCTGTCAAGTTCATTTGAATTATGATATAATTTAAATCCTATATCCTTTTGCTTATTTTTTGTTTAGATCTCTCCAAAAGACAGAGTGGAGCATTGAGATCCCCAATGATTAGGGTGTTGCAGTCTACACTTTCTTGTAGCTCTAAGAATCTTTTCTTCATGTATTTAGGAGATCCTGAGTTGGGTACATAGATATTTATGTGCCATATCTTCTTGATTTACTAGTCCTTTAAGAACTATATAATTTCCTTCTTTATATCTTCTTACAGCTTTGGTCTTTTAGCTTATTTTGTCTGAAACCAGTATCACAGCTCCAGCCCTTTTTTTTTTTTTTCTTGGAGAGGTTTTTGCTGTAGGGCACGTGTGCTCACCAGAAAGACAGAGAGAAACAGAGAAATAGAAAGCGAGAAATCACCCCCCAGGGGGGATGGCCATGCCACAATCCCTTCTCCTCCATTCTCCTCTCAGGATCTTGGACACGTACACACACATGCCCGGTTGAAGTTTATGCCACCATGTCCGGGACTCAAACCACAGTCGACTACATGGGAGTTAAGCGACATGGCCATTATGCTAACTGCTCGTCCCTCAAGGGAGGTTTTGATCTCCTGCATTATAGTCTTCATCTCTAGAAGTTCTGTTTGGTTCTTTTCTATATTGTATATCTCCTCCTTCAAGTCATGAAAGGACTTTCTCATATCCTGGAGTTCAATATCTCCTGAATATCATAGAGTTTTGTCACCATGAATGTTCTGAAAATTTTCCTTAATTTTTGGTAAATTCTTTTTTTCTTTCTGTACTTGGAGATGAGTTACTGTGTTTTCTTGATTGAGATGTATTTCCTGGTTTTCTCATACTTGAGGCTTTTCTGTGATTTTCAGTCATTTGGTGATGTATTCACTTTTGGATAACTCTTTGGAGAAAGTTTCTGCACCTGTCAGCTTATTTGCTTCCCTTTAGCTATGAATTGCTTCTCTGCCAATGTCTCTCTTCTACTGTGGTTTGCAATGTGATACCCACAGGAGGAGTTTTGAGTTCAGATTTCTGAAGAAGAATTTCTCCCTTTTTTCTTTCTAGCTCTGCAGCTGGGAAGTAGGCTTGGGAGACAGATATAGCATGGGCTGATCATTCCTGGCTACTCCAGTTCCTGACTGGGCAGGGACTTCAGATGGAGATGTCTGCTTAAGAGGCCTGCAATTCCCCTGTCCCTTCTAGCTCCGCAATTGGGATGTGGGCTTGGGAGACAGAGGTGTGATGTGGGATGGTTAAGCTCTTACTGCCCCAGTTCCTCTAATCTCAATTGTTTTAAGGACACCATGAAATTGGTTTTATTTTCTGATGAGGAAACTAATGTTTAAAAAAGTACCAAGGTTTGGCATATTCTAAATTTTGGAGCTGGAATTTGAATTCAAATCGTCAGACTTTACAACTTACTTGTAAAGTAAGTTGTATTGTTTCCTCTATATGCTAAAATAAGGCACACCAGGTGCCTGTGCATGTGTGCCCAAGATCCATACAGGATGGAAAAATGTATGAAAAAGGACTGAGGAATGACCATGTCTCATTGGGGGGTACTTTCTCTCTCCCTCTCGCTGGCAAGAACATATGCCCTCTGGCAAATTATTAAAGAGATTTTTGAAGTGTAAGGATGCAAAAATTATTTTTGGACTCTCTGTTCCTTCTCAGACCTTTTTACTTTTGTGTATAAATATCTGAAATATTTATTCGATTCATGATTTTCTGCTGGGTTCTAAGGTCAATGACACTGTACTCTGTTTCATCTGCCACTGTGTTTCTAGTAGCAGCACAGTTAGTTACTGTAGGGAGCAGGCATCATTTTTATTGACTGAATAAGTTGCTGAGTAATGTTGGTTTCTAAAATCATGATGTCCTGCCCTGATAGCTCTTAACACTTATAATATTTAATTATTCAGGAGGCAACATTTGTTAGCTGCCTTATTTTAGGCAGAATTTAAACTCTTAGATGTGAATTATGTTTTCATATTCATAGGGTTCAGAAATGTACCTTCTGAAGTGTTCGTGGGGGTGGTATTTTAAATGTACTTTTTAAAAGCTGCACTGAAAGGAACTAATTTGGATTTTTCTTTTGGCTGACAAGCTTTTCCTAAGTGTAGCCAAGATTTGAACAAATCTACCATTGAAATAGCAATATATGCTTATCATAGGGTGTTACACTTGGAGATGCCCCGTACTCCCCTTCCCTTTCCTTGTAATATTAGGAAAGGAGCCTTATGTTTAATCTTTCCACATCGTACAGTTGTGGGGCCTACAAAATGTTTTGCTTACCTTTGTTCATAGTATCCATGATGAACTGAATGAAAGAATGCATGAAATTATGGTTTGAATCAACTTGGTATGATTTGAAGAGGTAGAAATTCTCTCCCTCTGTCTACAAATGACAAAACCTCCCACATGCATCCATTTTTGTGGGCTAAAGCTTTGAATGGTAGTTAGAATGCAAATATACCAAATGAGTTCCTAACCCACTAGCTTGCATTAATAGTCCAGACTTAGAGATTCTAAACTCTGGATGAAAAGAAATATTCAAGAAGATGGGTCACAGAACAGATCCATGTTGATGAGGAGTAGGGGATGTGTTGAGAAGCAAAGAAACTATGTCCATGATAGGAAATCAATAGAAGGGATTTTCAGGATAGGATAAAGGATCTATGGGTGGCAACAAAACTGTCATTTCAGCTACGTGTTCATCACTTGAGTTCACTTAGATTTCCATGTGCAGAGAGCAGAGCAGGAGGACTCCAGCCTAAAAAAACATGCTCATGACTTTGGAGCAAGTATTTCTGCTTCAGGAAGTGCCATGTGTACCTCTGGTAAATGTGAGACTGTATGTATAATTCTAGCTCCCCTAGCCTTCCCAGAATAAGATTAACATTTGCTGTGCTAGCCAGCCTCCAAGGTAAACCATGATGGTCCTCGTCTCTTGGTATTCAAGTCTTTGTGGCGATCCCTCCTGAGAACAGGATGCTGCAAAGTGATAGTGTGTGATCTCAGAAGTTAGTTCATAAAAGACAACACAGTTGCCACCTTGGTGTCTTGAACAGTTTGTTCTCCAGGAAGCTAACACCAATATCATGAGGACATACACGCAGCTTTGTAGAGATGACCGTGAAGAGAGGAACCAAGCTCTCTCACCACAACCAGCATCACTTATCAGTCATTGGAGCGAGTCACCTTGGAAGTGGGTGCTCTAACCCTAGCCCAGCCTTAATTTGACTATAGCCCTGGCTAACATCTTCAATGGAACCTCACAAGAAACTCTGAGTTAGAGCCATCCAAAAAATATTCCCCTACATTCTTTACTCCCAGAAACTGTGGAAGATAATAAATGTTTGTCATTGTTCTAAGCCACTAAGTCTAGAGTGACTTTTTAAAAGTTTATTTATTGGGTTGGGTCCATAGCCTAACAATTAAAGGAGTTGGATTCCATACAGCTAACCATGGTTTCAATTCCAGTCCTGGTGGCTTGAAATACATACCAAATATGTGTGTGTGTGCATATCCAAAATCCTTACAGTATGGAGAAATGAAGGAGAAGGGATTGCAATATGATCAGATCCTACTGGGGGGGTCCATTCTATATATCCCTCTTTCTGTGTGTCTTTCTCTCTCTGGCTAGTGCATATGCCCTCTGACAGTTAAAAACTATTGATTTCTTATGAGAGGAGAGGTAGGAGAAAATAGAAATAGA
>NW_006203310.1:80467-82214 GCF_000334495.1 Tupaia belangeri chinensis | reverse complement strand
AAGAGAGAAATACACTCCCAATAGGGTTGTTAAGCTGCAATCTAGCTCCAATCTCAGACAATCAGGATCACAGGTATGTATGTATATGCCCAGTGTATACAGAAAGACCTTGGAACACAAACCCAGGAGCTTTCCCTGTGGGTTCAGTATCTTGGAGTGTTGTATTGTCACAGTATCACTGCAGATGGCCTAGAGTGATTTTTTTTAATGCTGCATTAGAGATAAATACATTTTCTTTGCCTGTGATCATAATTACTATTATGCTGGCTTGTCAAGTAGATATCAAATCTTCCAGATATTTTTAAAGTTGGTAATTTGTTCTTTTTCATAGCTTCATATAAGGACATAAGAATGTAGTAATGTACGGTGAGGACTAGAATCAGGTAGACATGAATATGAGTCCTGGTTTGGCCACTTGAATTGGAGTTACTCAACCTAACTAATGAATTTTTTATGAACAGTAAAGGAGCAAATGCATGTCAAGTTTTTAAGGGTAGTGCATGCTTATAGAAAAAAATTATAACTATAATATTATAGGTATTAATTTCATATAAAGAAGTTCATCTAAGGGCCTTGCCTGATAAGGCCTTGCCTTACCCAATGTCTAAAGTAGAAAAGACTGTTGTATACCTAAATGAGGAATTTGGTTTTTATTAGAATTAAAAATATATTGAGATATAATTTATATAATATAAATGTCACCCACTTTGGTGTACAGTGACTTTGGCAAATTTACTGAGTTGTGTAGATATCACCATACCCAATTTTAGAATATTTTCCTTTTTTAATAATTATTTTATCTAATTCTTTTTTTTCCCATCCAAAATACACGGTATATTGGCTCAATCAAGCACATCAACATACATGTTATCAGCAAATAATTTTCCATTTCTTATGTCTTGTATACTTTATTTTATTTTTACTTATTTATTTATTTTTTGCCACCCTTGATTTCCTATCCCTCACCCTCTGTCATGTCCCACCCTCCTCCCACATTGTCTCTGGTATCCATGATTGCTTTCTATGCCTCTCCCTCCCATTTAATTGATTTGCTAATGAACTTAATTAGTCTAAATATTTCCAACAGCAAGCGCAGCAGATATATACCTATACATGAACCCAAGTCTGACATTAGGCATAAACTTCAGTGAGTAAAATGAACATACTATAAAGTAGTACTTAGCTGGGGCTATATAGCTTACTGCAGTCATCAAATATGCATTTTTAAAAAATTCTGATAAAAACAGTTTTACTGTTTTTTTTTCTCCTGAAACTTTTTTTTCAATTACTTAACATTCATTCCCTGAGCATCATCACAACATACTAAATGTGGTTTCCCATCTAGAATAAACTGCATAGTGGCTTAATCATGCACGTTATCATCAATAGTATTCCATTTCTACTTTCATATATGTATATATATGGTTTTTACCCCATATTTGACCCACTGCCATTTCCCACTCTCTTATTACACTATCTCTGCTATATACAGTTGTCTTCCATTCCTTTTCCCCCAACATTGTGTTGATTACACAATATCATAAGTAATCAAACTACATTCAATAGCAAGTTCAGCTGGTAATTTCAAGAAAAGCAGTTTTGACCTGGTAACAATATTTCCTTGAAACTTAAAGCCTAGAAACAGGTTAGTATTCTGTTCAAATAGTAGGTACATGAACCTATCAACAGCTCAAGACAGGACAAAAATCCTTTAAAACCAGACAACAAAGCTTAGAAGAAAAGCAGC
>NW_006203310.1:78908-79315 GCF_000334495.1 Tupaia belangeri chinensis | reverse complement strand
TAAAGAAGTGTATAGAAAAGGAAACAGAAAGAGAGAAACAACAGCAACAACAGCCAAAAACAAACTAGAAACAGAAAAAGAGAAGAAAAAAGGAAGAGAAATTCTTTTCAATAAAACTAAAAAATTAATATTTAAAAAAATTTCAGTAGAACCTCAAAATTAGAAAACTGCGCTGCGTGCTTGCGCGCCACACGAAATTCTAAAAACCAAAAATTAAAAAAAAAGAGAGAGAAGACAGAGACAGAGCCAGACAGGGACAGAGTTAGAGAGATACAAAGGCAGGTACAGAGACAGGAGGCCTGAAAGTGGTCTTCCTACCATGAAGTTTTGTGTGCCGGAGGCCAAATTATCAGTGGAAAATCTTCATTTCTCTTTCCCCCAAATGGCTAGTTCCAAGGAGCCATGAA
>NW_006203310.1:74169-77654 GCF_000334495.1 Tupaia belangeri chinensis | reverse complement strand
TGCCTGGTACAGTATTCTTGGTTGAAATTGCTTTTCTCTCAACACTTTGAATGTATTTTCCCATTCTTTCCTCGCTCGCATTGTTTTCGTTGAGAGGTCTGCTATTAGCCTGAAGGGATACCCTTTGTAGGTAACTTGGTGTTTTTCTCTTGCCTATCTTAGTATCTTGTCTTTGTGGTTTCGGTCAATCTGGCTATAATGTGTCTTGGAGATCTTGGGTTGATTCTATTTGGGTCCTTTGTATTTCTTGGGACTGGATTTTTGAGTGCCTCTCTAGGTTTGGAAAGTTTCCTTGCAGGATTTTATGGAGTAGATTATCAATGCCCTTTTGAGTTTCTTCACCTTCTAGGTAACACTTATCCAGATGTTTTAACGTTTGATGGTAGCTAGTATTTCTTGTATATTATTCTCATTTTTTTGAGCCACTTTCTCAGTCTCTATGGTTAATTTTCTTAGGTCAGCCATTTTCTCTTCTACATCTGAGATTCTTTTTTCTGTATGATCTAATCTGCTTTTAATATTTTCAAGGGAGATTTTGACTTCCTGTATTATATCCTTCATCTCTTACAGGTCCCTTTGATTCTTTTTTAAAGTATGTAATTCTTCTTTTAGATCTTGCAAGAATTTTCTCACCTTCTGGAACTCATCTTCTCCTTTCTCTTCTGCAGTTTATTGTCTCTCTTCTCTTCCATCTCTATTAGCTTTGCCATTATGAATATTCTATATTCTTTATCAGACAGTTCCGTAATTTTCATTAAACTATCTGTGGATGAAGAGGAGTTTTTCTTTTCCCTTGGAGGAGAGGTTTTTTTTTTTTTTTTTTTCAAGATAGCTTTCCCATATTTCTTGTGGTCCTGTGCTGATTTCTAGTCATCTGATGGATGGTGGGTTTCTTCCTAATTCTTGAAGTTCAATCTGAGCATTCAGGAGCATGCAGAAATAGGTGATCTGGAATCTCTTTGCAGTTCCATTGTGATCTCTTTGTGTAGCAGATTCAGTAGATATTGAGGAATATACTAACCCTAATAGTATTTGGATGTTTGGCTAAAGTTCCATTAGATCTGTCTAGGAACACAGTAAATGGAGATGACAAGCACAGAAATGAAATAAAAAGAAAAGGAAGCAGAGAGAAACAACAATGACAACAACAAAGAAACAGAAAAAGCAGAAGAAAAAAAGCTAAAAAAGATTATTATTATTGTTATTTAAAGCACAAAATAGAAAACTGTGTGACACAGAAATCACTAGTTCTCAGGAGCCATGAGGAATCTTTGTCTGAAGACCTGCCTCTTGTCTCTCCTGTCTGGGTGGGAGGGGGAGAGGGGATTATTAACAAGACAAAGGTGAGGCTGAGAGCAAGAGAATACCCTTAAACAATTTAAAAAAGAAAAATTACAAAAAAATGAGAAGAGAGAAGCAGAGAGAGACAGAAACAGAAACACAGAGTCAGAGATAGAGAGAAGGCTAGAGGAGCTCCCTACCACTCAGGTTTGCAGACCAGAGGCTGAATTATTAGTAGGATATCTTCATTTCTCTTTTACCTTGAAATCACTAGTTCTCAGGAGCCTTGAGGAATCTTCATGTGAAGACCTGTTTCTTGTCTCTCCTGCCCTGAAATCACTAGTTCTCAGGAGCCATGAGAAATCTTCATCTGAAGACCTGACTCTTGTCTCTTCTGCTACTCAGGTTTGTGGGCTGCAGGCTGAATTATGAGTAGGAAATCTTTGTTTCTCTTTTACCCTGAAATCACTAGTTCTCAGGAGCCATGAGAAATCTTCATCTGAAGACCTGACTCTTGTCTCTTCTGCTACTCAGGTTTGTGGGCTGGAGGCTGAATTAGTAGGAACTCTTCATTTTTATTTTACCTTGAAATCACTAGTTCTCAGGGGCCATGAGGAATCTTCATCTCTATTTTATCTATTTATGTATTTATTTAAATTTGACCAGAGTGGGACAGAGTGAGAACGAGAAAGAGAGGAAGAAAGAAAAAGTGAGAAAGTAAGCCACCAGATTTGGGACTTGAACCATGGTTGGCCATGTGGAACTCCAGTGTCCTTAACCACCATGCCACCTACTGGTCCCCAATTTTAGAATATTTTCAACACCCTGAAAGGAAACCTTGTGCCCATTTGCAATCACTTCCCATTCTCATTTCTATCTCCTTTAACAACCACTAATCTACTCTTTGCCTCTTTATGTTTGACTTTTCTGGACATTGCATATAAGTAGAATCATACAACATATGTTTTTTCGTGTCTAACTTTTTCTATATAGAATGTTTCTGAGGTTATTCTACGTTGTGGCACATATCTGCTACTTCATCTCTCTTTATTATCAAAAAGTGATTTAACTTGTAGTTTTTTTTTTTTTTTGAGAGATTTTCACTGTAGGGCGCGTACGCTCGCCAGACAGACAGAGAGAGACATAGAGACAGAAAGTGAGAAATCACCCCCCAGGGGGGATGGTCACGCCGCAATCCCTTCTCCTCCATTCTCCTCTCGGGATCTTGGGCACGCATGCACACGCGCCCGGCGTGAGTTTTAAGCCACCGGGTCCGGGACACGAACCGCGGTCGACTATGTGGGAGTCCAGCGACATAGCCATTACGCTAACTGCTGGTTCCCCCTAACTTGTAGTTTTCTAATGACTAATGATAGCATTTTTCACTTTCTTTTGGTTATTCATACATTTTATTTGAGAAAATAATAATTTGTCAGTCATTAATTAGGCTGTTTGTTTTATTATTGAGTTCTAAGTGTTTCATATATATCTGGGACAAAAATTCTTTTTCAGGGGCAAGCAGGTGGTGTGGTGGTTAAGGCATTGGACTCCTGCATGGCTGATCATGGTTTGAATCCCAGACCTGGTAGCTTGCTTTCTCACTTTCCTTCTCTCTGTGTGTCTCTCTCTCTGGTCAGAGTAAAATAATAGTAATAAATTAAATAATTATTTAAAATATCATTTATTAGATATGTGATTTGCAAATATTTTTTCCCAGTATGCAGATTGCCTTTTTATTTTCCTAATGGTGTCTTTTGAAGCACAAAAATTTAAAGTTTTGAAGAAGTCCAGTTTATCAGTTCCTTCTTTTTTTCTTTTTATTTATTTATTTATCTACGTTTTCCCACAAACATTTACTTTGCATATCAAAAAATTTTTGCTCAGGAGGCCAGCAGTTGGCATGGTGGTTAGAAGTTTCTGCATGGCAAAAGACACAGTAATTAGTGTGAATAAACAGCCTTCGGAATGAGAAAAAAATTTTTTTAAATTATGCGCCAGATAAGGGACTGATAACCAGAATTCACAAGGAACTCAAGCAGCTTTTCTGAAGAAATACGATCGATCCTACTAGAAGACGGGAGAATGAGTTGAAAAAAAAACACTCTCTAAAGATGACATACGAATAGCTAAAAGGCATATGAAAAAATGCTCAACATCCCTTATTGTAAGGGAAATGCAGATTAAAACAACAATGAGATACCACG
>NW_006203310.1:72689-73622 GCF_000334495.1 Tupaia belangeri chinensis | reverse complement strand
CTGGCCACAGTTCAAGTCCTGGACCTGGTGGCTTGCTTTCTCTATTTTCCTCTCTCTCTCTCTCTTTCTCTCTCTCTCTCTGATAAAATTAAAATAAATGAATGAATAAATAAAAAATTCTTAAAAAAATGTAGTTTGCTCATACTCTGTAGTTCTTGACAGTTAATGAACAACTTTCAAAATTTCCAGAAAACTGAATTTTAAAGATAACTTTCAATATATTTTTTATAATTTTGTTTGTGACTCTGTAACAACAGAGACAGTATGGCTTTGAATATTTTTGAGAAAATGTTTACATGTCAACTACTCAAACTGTTGAGAAGCAAACACCCAGCACACAATTCACACATGAACCTTCCCAACTCAGTTCTGCCTACCAAGTATTCTGTGGTTTACCATCTGCTAGCAAAGATCAGTCTCTTTTTCTTCTTCAAAATCTTCCTCAAGGTAATCCTCTGCTTGTGGTTGCTCTTTTGCAAGCTATTCTGATTACAATGCTGGGCTGGAAAAGTCTGGGTTATTTTACGGTACAAAGTCTTTCATATGGCTTCTCTAATCCTCTCTGCCAGGTAGAGCTGTTTATGGTACAGGCAAACTTTCTAAGAACTTCTGTTGGCTTTCTTGAGATATACCTTAGTCCATCGTTTTCTGGTCATATCTTCAGATATGACATTCTAGTCAAAACCTTGACAATAATGAGTATCTCCAATTTCTTATGCAAGGCAACAGGTATTATTGAATTTATGCAAATAACCTTTCTGTCACAAAATAAGAAGAGTCACAATTATTTTCTAATTCCAGAAGGGTCAGGAAGGGAGAAAAGTTTATATTTCAATTTTTAAAAAATCAATCAAGCCAAAAATATTACAACAAATAGCAATATCCTTAAATCTAGAAAACAAAGCATAGTAAAAAAAAAAAAAAAAACAAGAA
>NW_006203310.1:62925-71749 GCF_000334495.1 Tupaia belangeri chinensis | reverse complement strand
CCTGGGTATTCGTTTCTTGGAGGCAACAGATAGAGGGTTTCTGTTTTTTATGCATTCAGCCGGTCTGTGTCTCTTGATAGAATTTAATCCATTAACATTCAATGTTATTATTGATATTTCCAGACTTGTCCCTAGTATTTTCTTGGTTACTCTTTGTTCTCTTATTTCTTTCTGTGTATCTTTAGTGTTCTTGGTAAAACATTCCTTTCAGAACTTCTTGAAGGGTTGGTATGGTGTTGGCAAATTCTTTCAGGTTTTGTTTATCCAAGAATTTTTTTTTATCTTTTCTTCTCATATGAAAGATAATTTTGGTCAGTATAGTATTCTTGGTTGAAATTGTTTTTATTTTAACACTTTGAATATATGTATGTTCCCATTCTTTCCTTGCTCGTGTTGTTTCCAATAAGTCTGATGTTAGCTTAATGGGATAACCTTTCAAAGTAACCTGAAATATCTCTCTTGCCAATTTTAGTATCTTTGTCTGTGGATTTGGCCAGCCTGGCTATGATGTGCCTTGGAGAAGATCTTCTTAGGTTGACTGTATGTGGGATCATTTGTAGTTCTTGGGTCTGGATATTTAAATGCCTCTCTAGGTTTGTAAAGTTTTCTTCCAGGATTTTATGGAATAGATTATCCATGCCCTTACTAGTTTCTTCACCTTCTGGGAAACCGATTATCTGGATGTTTGGGCACTTAATGGTATTTAGTATTTCTTGTATATTATGCTCATGTTTTTGGGTATTTTCTCAGTCTTTCTGGAGATTTTTTTCTAGGTCAGAGGTTTTGTCTTGTCTTTTACATCTGAGATTTGATCTTTTGCATGGACTAATCTGCTATTAATACTTTCAAGGGAGGTTTTGATTTTCTGTATTACAGCCTTCATCTCTAACAACTCTATTTGATTTTTTTCATGGCATGTATTTCTTCGTTCAAATCATGAAAGAACTTCCTCCACTCCTGTAACTTGTTATCTATTTTCTCTTGCACCTTCTCGGGTTCATTGTCTCTCATTTTTTGCATCTCATTTATTTTTGTTACTATAAATATTCTGAATTATTTATCATATATTTTGATGAGTTCCTTTGTACTGTCTGTGGATAAGGGATGGTTGTTCTTTTCCTTTGGGGGAGAGACATTTTCTTGGCTTCTTATATTTCTTGTGCCTCTGCGCTGGTTTCTGGTCATCTGATGGATTATATACTTCTTTCTAATTTCTTGAAGTTAATTCTAAGCATTCAGAGGTGTGTGAGAGGAGGTGATCCACAATCTCTCTGCAGTTACGTTTCACTGATACTCACCAAGAAACCTGTGCTTCTCATTTTGGAACAGGTTATTACAAAGGTCTCACAGTTTTTTTTTTTTTTTTGAGAGGTTTTTGCAATAGGGCATGTGTGCTCGCCAGGAAGACAGAGAGAGATAGAGAGACAGAAAGCGAGAAATCACCCCCCAGGGGGTATGGCCACGCCACAATCCCTTCTCCTCCATTCTCCTCTCGGGATCTTGAGAATGCACGCACACGTGCCCGGCATGAGTTTAAGCCACTGGGTCCGGATTCGAACCACGGTTGACTATGTGGGAGTCCAGCAACATAGCCATTATGCTAACTGCTGGTCCCAGCTTTAACTGTATCTCATCCATCTTGATTTAGTGTAATTCTATTCTCACTAATCTCAAAAATCTCACTTTCTAATTTCTTTTGTAATTTCTTATTTGACCCAAAGGTATTTTTAAAAAGTGGTATTTAATGACCAAATGTTTGTGGATTTCACACGTTAAAAATATTTCTAACTCTACTCTTGCTATTTTAGTTTTTAGTTACATTGTGGTTTATAGAGTATATTTTACATGATTTCAATCTTTTGTAGTTTGTTCCATTTTTATGGCTTAGAATATGGTCTATCTGCAGGAAGTTCTATGTGCACTACATGTGTGTATTATGTTGTTAGCAACAGTGTTGTTGCAGTGTTCCATTAAGTTGTTTGGTCATGTTATATATGAGTTTGTGGAAGGACAGGTCTTAAAGCACAGTGTTTAAGCACTTTTTTAGGGAATTGGATCCTAAATGACCTGCTGTGGTTTGGATCCTGGCTCTGGTGACTTGAAAAACATGTGATGCACGTGCATATGAATACTTCAAATCCTAGTAAGATGGAGAAATGAAAGAAGGGGGTTGTCATGTGACCATGCTCTACTGTGGGGGTCTGTTTTCTCTCTCTCTGTCTCTCTGGTGAGAATATGTACCTTCTGGCAATTAAAACAAATTTTCTTGGAACATGAAGTTAAAATACAAATGTTCTTTATTTGTTTGTTTTGTTTTTAGTTTTTGCTATAAAGGATATATGTTCACCAGAGAGACAGGGAGGGAAAGTGAGAAATAACTCCCCAAGGGGGGATGGCCATGCCACAATCTCTTCTCTTCCATTCTCTTCTTAGGATTTTGGGCATGCATGCACACATACCTGGTATGTTTTTCAAAAATGCCAGGTCTGGGACTCAAACTGCACTGTCAACCATGTGGAATGCAGTGCTTTAGCCACCATGCCAATTGCTTGCTCCAGTACAAGAATGTTTTCATTGTATTTTTTTTTTTCAGGGGAAAGTGTGAACGCAGTCCCCCACTACCACAAATTATGCAGTTGGGTTTCCCACATTTGGGGAAATCGCAGGGGTCAGCACATCTGGAGTGCAATGGATAAGCCTCGCCCTGGGAAAACCACCTTCGTGATCATGGTATCTCCCTTGCCAGGTAAGTATTTCATTGTATTTTTTTTTTAACAAAAACAATTTGAATCCAGGACTGGCCCCAGTAGTACAGTGGTTTAGTGCTGAGCATGCAAAGCTGGATACCATGTGGATGACCTAATTCAAATCCCAGTTCCAGTAGCTTGAAAAATATGCCAGGTGCATGTGTGTGTGCAAAATCATAAAAGGAAGGAGGAAAGGAGAAAAAGAATTGCAGAATGACTATGTTGCATTGGGAGATGGTTTCTCTCTCTAGCAAGCATACACACATTCTGGCAATGAAAGGGGGGAAAACTTTAAAATTGGAATCAATGGAGGAGCAGAGAGAAAGCAGGTCTAATTGGAAGCAGCTCTTCACCCAAGCTTCCTGCTCAGTCTAGGATGTGGGAGAAGGGCCTGCTTTGTACACCATGGAAGGTGTGGTGCACCATTTTGAATATGACTCCTATATTTTCACCTCTCAGGTCAATTCTTTGCCACATAGTGACTTGACAGGTTTGGCATAAACAGTAGTCAAACATCTAAACACTGAGGTTTTGGAGGAGTTCTCTTCCCCACTTATATCAGTCAAAGAGGAGAGAAACACCTCTATGTATGTGTGAACCCAAAATTCCTATTATGGATATCACACTGCCACAGTAGAAGGAAACTGGCATGTAGCTAATTCACATCAAAGGGAATCATAGGGGCACATAGCAAAAGAAATATATTTCACATAAGTAGCAAGAAGTCAGTACATCACTGGATGGCTAAAAGTCGCAACAGTGCCTCAAAAAATATGAGAAAACCAGGTAATATTTTTTGCCCAAGAGAGCACAATTATTCATCTCCACTGGAAAACTATCATTGAAATGTCAGAAAAAGAATTCAGAATATTTATCATAACTAAACTCAATGAGATGCAAGAGAAAACAGACAACTTCAAGAGAAGAGAATAATGATTACATGACTTGAAGGAGGAACTCTATAGAAATAGATACCATAAAAATGAATTAAACAGAACTTCTAGACATGAAGACTGTAATACAAGAAATAAAAACCTCCCTCGAAGGTATTACTAGCAGAAGATAGAATCTCTGATCTTGAAGACAAAACCTTTGACTTAGACAAAACCACCAAAAAATATTTTAAAATAACTGAAAAAAAAATCAGGACAGCATAGGAGAAATACAAGATACCACTAAACATTTGAATATCTGAATAATGGATATTCCAGAAGGTGAAGAATATGATAAGATTATTTTAAAAATTCCATGAAATACTTGCAAAAAGTTTTCCAAACATAGAGAAACATTCAGACATCTACAAATGATGTCAAATAGAATCAACATAAGAAGATCCCCAGCACAGTAAAGCCAGATTGATAAAAATTAAAGACAAAGACAAGATTCTAAAAATGGCAAGAGAGAAAGTCATCCTATTAGACCAATGTCATACCTCTTGACTGAAGCAATGCAAGCAAGGAAGGAATGGGTAAACATATTCAAAATGTGAAAAGAAAAACAATTTCAACCAAGAAAATTATATTCAGCAAGATTATCTTTACCATAAGAATAAAACATAAAATTATTTTCAGATAAAAAAAATTGAAAGAATTTACCAACAATAGACCAGCTCTTCAAGATGCACTGAAAGAAGTACTATTTCAGGAAAACTAAAGAGAGACAAAGAGGGGACCAGCAGTTAGCGTAATGGCTATGTCGCTGGACTCCCATGTAGTCGACCATGGTTTGAGTCCCAGACCCGGTGGCTTAAACTCATGCTGGGCGTGTGTGCGTGTGTGCCCAAGATCCCGAGAAGAGAATGGAGGAGAAGGGATTGTGGTGTGGCCATCCCCCCTGGGGGGGTGATTTCTCACTTTCTGTCTCTCTGTCTCTCTCTCTCTCTGTCTGGCGATCACATGCGCCCTATAGCAAAAACAAACCTCCAACAAAATTAAAAAAAAAAAAAGAGAGAGAGAGACAAAGAAAAATAAGATAATAGAAAATAACCAAGGAAATAGCTTACAAATAGCAGGGATTACTCCATAAACATCAATAATAACATTGAATGTTAATAGGTTAAATTCTCCAATTAAAAGACACAGATTGGCTGAATGGATTAAAAAACAGGAGCCCTCTATGTGCTGATTGTAAGAAACGAACCTCACTCATAAAGAAATGCATAGACTGAAAGAAAGGGGCTGGAAAAAAGGTATTCCGTGTACATATAAATCAAATGAAGGCTTGAGTTACAGTTTTGATATCAGACAAAATAGATTAAGACAAAACCTGTAAGAAGAGACAAAGAAGTACTAACAGGGCTAATTCAACAAAAAGATACAATATTTATAAGTATCTATCTATGCACTTAACATAGGAGTACCTAAATACATTAAAGAAATACTGCTAGATCTGAAGGGAGAGATAGATTACAACACAATAATTGTTGGGAATCTCAACACCCCACTGTCACCTCTGGACAGATCTTCCGGACAAACAGATATAGGATCTACATGATACATAAATTGAACAGACTTGACTGACATAAATAGAACTTTTAACCCTATTACCACAAAATGCATTTTTTTACCCCCACATAGAACATTTTTAGAGATCAACCACATTATAGGACACAAAACAAGCTTTTACAAATTCAAAGGTATAGAAACTATATTCAGCATCTTTTCCAAACATAGTGGAATTAACCTTGAAATTAACAGCAGAAAAAATTTGGAAATACACAAGCACATAGAAACTAAACAACCTAACACTAAATGACTTCACAACCACTGAAGAAACTAAGACTGAAATCAAAAGACTCACTGAAATCAATGAGGATGACTTTTCATAACCTATGGAACACAAGAAGAACAGTCGTAAGAAGGAAGTTCATAGCAATTCATGCCTAGACAAAAAAACACGGAAAGGTGGCAAATAGACAACCTAGACACACACCTCAGGGAAATGGAAAAACATCAATAGAATATCCCACAGAATACCAGGAGAAAAGAAATAATAAAGATTTGAGCAGAATTAAATGGAATAAAGAATAAAAGAACTATACAGAAAATAAATTAAGCCAGAAGCTAGTTCTATGAGAGGATAAACAAAATACACTGTTATCTAGCTTAATCAAGAAGAACAGAGAAAAGCACCACATAAATCAAATCAGCAATGAAAGAGGAAATATTACAATGGGCATAACAGAAATACAAAAGGTCGTGAGAGAATACTATATGCAACTCTAAGCCAGCAATCATGAAATTCTAGAAGAGATAAACAAATTTCTAGACACCATCTACCAAGAATGAATCAGAAGTCATAGAAAGCTTGAATAGACTCTAAATAAGTAATGAAATCCAACAAAGAAATCCAGGTCCTGATGGCTTTACATCTGAATTCGACAATACTTTTAAAGAAGAACTAACCCCCATTCTACTTAAATTATTTCTAAAGATTGAAAAGGAAGGAACCCTCCCAAATTTATTCCAGGAAGACTCCATTATCTTCATCCCCCAGACAGACAAAGACATAACAATAAAGAGAACATTATAGACCAATATCCCTAATGAATACAGATGCAAAAATTCTCAACAAGATACTAACAAATCACATCCAACAACACATTAAAAAGATTGTACACCATGAAAAGATAGGCTTTCTTCATAGGACGCAGGAGTGGTTCAACCTATGCAAAATAGTAAATGTAAAACATCATATTAACAGAAGGAAAGATTACTATTAATAGTAATCCTATCAATTGATGCAGAAAAAGCATTTGATAAAATCCAACATACCTTCATGTTTAAGACATTCAGCAAAATTGGCACAGAAGGGACATTCCTCAACACAATAAAATCCATATGTGGAAAACCCATAGTTAACATCATACTGAATGGGGAAAAGCTGAAAGTGTTTCCTTTAAAAAACTGGAACAATGCAAGCTACCCATGTTCTCTACTCTTTTTCAACAAAGTACTGGAAGTCCTAGCCAATACAATCAGACAAGAGAATAAAATAAAAGGCATTCAAATAGAAAAAGAAGTGAAATTATCTCTATTTGCAGATGATATGGTTATACAGAAAGACCAAAAGAATCCACAAAAAAGTCCTAGAAGTAATAAATGGATATAGTGAAGTGGCAGGGTACAAAATTAACATACAAAGATTATACACTACAATAATAAACAGTCTGAAGTAGAACTGAAGAAAGCAATCTCATTCACAATACCCACAAAAATTATAAGATACATGGAAATAAACCTAACCAAAGAAGTGAAAGACCTCTACAAGGAAAACTGAAAAATGAAAAACAAAACAAAACAAAACAAAACAAAAACAAAAAACAGAAAATGCTACAAAATTGGGAAGATATCTTATGTTTCTGAATGAGAAGAATTAATATAATCAAAATGTCAATCCTACCCAAATTAATCTACAAATTCAATGCAATTCCAATCAAACTACCACAGATATTATTTTTTACTGTTTTTATTTAATTTTCTTTTACATTCAATCACATTATTTAGCTTACAAACTGAACATTTCAACATGTGAACATTTCTCCCTAGTCCAGTTGATAAAAGTAAATGTATCTTCAACAGATAATACAAAATTTCTTTGTCCCATTAATGTTTTGCCTCTCTACTTTTTTCTAAATGTCCTTTCTCAGACGCTACTCTTTCACACACACTATATCTGATATTTACATCCATTTACTGAGTTTCTACATCCTTTAGTCAATCAGTTTCAGTCATAGAATGAGTATATTATTAATAAATACTCGGTATATATTAAGTGGGGACATAAAATATCTCTCCTTCATAGCCTGGCTTGCTTCTCTCAGCAGTAAATCTTCCGTATTCTTCCACTTTCTGTCAAAGGCCAAGGTTTTGTTGTTGTTGTTGTTTTCATGGCTGAATAGGATTCCATAAAGTATATGTGCCAGTGTTTCAATCCATTCATCTGTTTGCGGGCATTTGGGTTGGTTCCATGTCTTAACAATTGTGGGGATCAGCAGTTAGTGTAATGGCTATGTCGTTGGACTCCCATGCAGTCAACTGCAGTTCAAGTACTGGACCCGGTGGCTTAAACTCACACCAGGGGTGTGTGCATGCGTGCCCAAGATCCTGAGAGGAGAATGGAGGAGAAGGGATTGCGGCGCGGCTATCCCCCTTGGGGGGTGATTTCTCGCTTTCTGTCTCTCTCTGTCTCTCTGGAGAGTGCACATGCCCTATAGCAAAAACCTCTCCAAAGAAAAACAAAACAAACAAACAAAAACAATTATGAATAGTGCCACAATAAACATCGATGTGCAAGTTTTTTTTTTTAATCTTAGACATTCTGACTGGGGTTAGGTGGTATCTCATAGTTGTTTTGGTCTGCATCTCCCTTACAATGAGGGATGTTGAGCATTTTTTCATATGCCTTTTGCCTATTCATATGTCATCTTTAGAGAGTGGTTTTTTTCAACTCATTATCCCATCTTTTAATAGGGTTGATCATCTTTTTTCAGAACAGCTGCTTGAGTTCCTTGCATATTCTGGTTATCAGTCTGATGCATAATTTACAAAAATATTTTCCCATTCTGAGGGCTGTCGATTCACATTAACTACTGGGTCATTTGCTATGCATAAAATTCTTAGTCTGATGTAATCCCACTTGTCCATTTGGGGGATGATTGACTGCACTTTGGGGGCTCTTATTTAAGAAGTTTTCCCTAGCCCAATCTCTCCCAGAGTTTCCCCACTGTTTTCCAGGAGCAATTTTACAAATTGAGGTCTGAGATTTAGATCTTTGATCCACATTAACTTAATTTTTTGTCAAAGGTGAGAGGTAGGGGTTCTGATTCACCTTTCCACAGGTGGATATCCAGTTTTTCCAGCACCATTGACTGAAGAGGCTTTCCTGTTCCCACTGGATTGAGTGGTAATCCTTGTGAAAAATAGGTTGACTGGGACCAGCAGTTAGCATAATGGCTATGTCGCTGGACTCTCACGTAGTCAACCACGGTTCGCTTCCCGTACCTAGTGGCTTAAACTTACGCTGGGCACGTGTGCATGCGTGTCCAAGATCTTGAGAGGAGAATGGAGGAGAAGGGA
>NW_006203310.1:57362-58551 GCF_000334495.1 Tupaia belangeri chinensis | reverse complement strand
CCTATTTGAATGACTTTTATTTCACTCTCTTGTTGGATTGCATTGGCTAGGACTCCCAGCACTATATTGAAAAGGAGTGGAGAGCGGGTAGCCTTGTCTTACATCAGTTTTTAGTGGAAAAGTTTTCAACTTTTCCCCATTAAGTGTAATGTTAGCTATAGGTTTTTCATAGATGGCTTTTATTATGCTGAGAGATGCTCCTTCTATGTCAATTTTGCTGAGTCTTAACCATGAAGGGATTTTGTATTTTATTGGATGTTTTTTCTGCATCCATTGAAACGATCATATGGTTTTTAATCTTTCTTTTTGTTGATATGGTGTATTACATTTATGATTTTGCAGATGTCGAACCACCCTTGCATCCCTGGAATAAAGCCTACCTGGTCGTGATGAGTAATCTTTTTCATATGTTGCTGGATCCGATTTGCTAGTATCTTGATGAGAAGTTTTGCATCTAGATTCATCAGAGATATTGGTCTGTAGTTTTTATTTCTCATCATATCTTTATCTGTTTTGGGAATGAGGCTGATGGAGGCTTCATAAATTAAATTAAAGGGTTTCTTCCTTTTGGATTTTTAGAAATAATTTGAGTAGAATAGGGTTACCTCTTCTTCAAAGTTTTTTTAGAATTCAGAAGTAAAGTTATCAGGAGGACCTGGGCTTTTGTTTGCTGGGAGGTTATTTATTACCGACTCAATTTCATTGATTGTTATGTGTCTTGATTCAGGCTTTCTTTATCCTCCTGATTCAATCATGGTAGGTTATATTTGTTCAGGAATTTGTCCTCATCCAGGTTTTCTTGTTTTTTTGACGTATAGTCGCTCATAGTATCATCTTATGATGATTTGTATGTCAATTATGTCTGTCGTAATATTGCCTTTTTCCATTGTGAATTTGATTTATCTGGTACCTTTTTTTCTTCTTTTTAGTTAGTATAGGAAATGGTGTGCCAATCTTGATTATCTTTTCAAAGAACCAGCTTTTACTTTCATTTATTTTCTGTATTGTTTGTTTATTTTCTATTTCATTTATTTCTGCTCGTATCTTTATTATTTCCTTTCTCCTGGAATTTTTTGGGTTCTTTTTGCCATTTCTTTTCCAATACTCTGAGACATGATATTAAGCGATCCATTTGCCTTCTTTCCACCTTTTTCTTTATTTTTCTTTTATTTTTGGAGAGGTTTTTGCT
>NW_006203310.1:55611-57320 GCF_000334495.1 Tupaia belangeri chinensis | reverse complement strand
GATGGTCACGCCGCAATCCCTTCTCCTCCATTCTCCTCTTGGGATCTTGGGCACGCACGCACACGTGCCCGGCGTGAGTTTTAAGCCACTAGGTCCGGGACATAAATCGTGGTCGACTACAAGGGAGTCCAGCGACATAGCCATTACGCTAACTGCTGGTCCCTTTCCATCTTATGTGCACTAATTACTATGAACTTCCTTCTTATGATTGCTTTAGTAGTGTCCCGAAGATTATGAAAACTCATGTCCTGATTGTCATTCGCTTCCATGAATCTTTTGATTTCAGTCTTCATTGATTCAGTAGTTGTAGAGTCATTCAGGAGTAGGTTATTTAGTTTCCATATATTTGAGTATTTTTGAGGATTTCTCTTGAAATTAAACACAAGTATAATTCCATTGTGGTAGTAGAAGATGCTGGATAGAGTTTCTATCTCTTCATATCTGTAGAGGCTTGCTTTGTGCCCTGTGATGTGGTCAATCTTTAAAAAGGTTCCATGTGGGTTTGAGAAAGAAGTGTATCTCGTGTTTTTGAATGGAAAGTTCTATAGATGTCTGTTAAGTTCATTTGATTTATGGTATCATTTAGATCTTTTATCTCTTTACCTATTTTTTGTCTAGATGATCAGTCCAAAGGGGATAGTGTGGTATTGAGGTCTCCAACAATTAGTGCGTTGCAGTCTATCTCCCCTTTTATATCTAACAGTCTTTCCTTCAAGTATTTGGGTGCTCCTGTATAAGACACATAGATATTTATAAGCGTTATATCTTCTTGAGTGATTGACCCTTTTACTACAATATGGTGCCCTTCTTTTTCTCTTAGAACAGTTTTTGTTTTAAAGCCTATTTTGCCAGAAATTATTATTGTGACTCCAGCTCTTTTTTAGTTCCAATTTGCATGGAAAAACTTTTTCCAACACTTCACTTTCAGTCTATGTATGTCTTTATCCATGAAGTAGGTTTCCTGTAGGCAACAGATAGAGGGTTTCTGATTTTTTGTTTTTATCCATTCAGCCAGTCTGTGTCTCTTTATTGGAGAATTTAATCCATTAACATTCAATGTTATTATTGATCTTACCGTACCTGTCCCGACGTTTAAGTTGGCCATTGTCTAGGTTGCCTTTTATTCCTTTGTTTCTGTCTGTTCATTCTTTAGTTTTCCTGGAACAGTACTTCCTTCAGGATTTCTTTTTTTCTTTTTTTTTCAGAAATGATAAAAGTTTAATGCAATTTCCTAGGAAATCATAACTGTTGAAGGATAGTAATCTCTTACCTCAATTTTAAAATATGCAGATTCTAGACTCCAGATCTAAGTCATAAAAGTCAATCAAAACTGTATGTGAGTCAAAACCAGTATGTGATTCAGAGGAGGGGATGAATCTTATACACTAACTGAGGGGGGAAAGCAATGTTATTTATGGATACATATGAAGCAATATACACTATGCAAAAATTCCTGATTTAAACAGTCAAAAGGACACAAAGAACAATCAGAGGGAAAAGGTTTTCTGAGATAGTATTTCTGAATTAGATTTTTCTTTTTTTAATTTAAATTTATTTATTTACATTCATTCACTGTACATCATTACAACATACAAAATGAGATTTTCCATCCAGAGAGTACACTGTATATTGTCTCAATCAAGCACATCAACAAACATGTTATTGTCAACAAATAATTTTCCATTTCTTGTTTCCTGTATGTTTTGCTT
>NW_006203310.1:40426-54759 GCF_000334495.1 Tupaia belangeri chinensis | reverse complement strand
TTTATCTGAGAATGTTCTTGTCTTTTCTTCCCACATGAAAGATAATCTTGCCAGCTACAGTATTCTTGGCTGAAATTGCTTTTCTCTTAACGTTTTGAATACATTTTTGCATTCTTCCCTTGTTCGCATTGTTTCTGATGAGAGATCTGCTGTTAGCCTGATGGGATGTCCTTTGTAGGTAACTTGATGTTTTTCTCTTGCCAATCTTAGTATCTTGCCTTTGTCTGTGGTTTTGGTCAACTTGACTATAATGTGTCTTGGAGAAGATCTTCTTGGGTTGATTCTATTTGGGGTCCTCTGTATTTCTTGGGACTGGATCTTTGAGTGCCTCTCCAGGTTTGGAAAGTTTTCTCGCAGGATGTCATGGAGTAGATTATCAATGTCCTTATGTGTCTCTTCACCTTCTGGAATGCCAATTATCCAGATGTTTGGATGTTTGATGGTATCCAGTACTTCTCATATATTATTCTCTAATTCTTGGACCATTTTCTCAGTCTTTGTGGTGGATTTTTCTAGGCCAGCAATGTTCTCTTCTATGTCTGAGATTCTATTTTCTGTATGATTTAGTCTGCTTTTAATACTTTCAAGGGAGATTTTGACTTCCTGTCTTATAGGCTTCATTTCTAACAGTTCCATTTGATTCTTTTGCAAAGTGTGTAATTCCTCCTTTAGATCTTGCAAGAATTTCCTCATCTCCTGGAACTCTTCAACTTCTTTCTCCTTTCTCTTTAGCAGTTCATTGTCTCTCTTCTCTTCCATCTCTGTTAGTTTTGCCATTATGAATGCTCTAAATTCTTTATCAGACATTTCCATTATTTTCATTGAACTGCTTGTGGATGAAGAGGAGTTATTCCTTTCCCTTAGATGAGAGGTATTTTCCTGCTTTCCCATATTTCTTGTGGTCCTGTGGTGATTTCTTGTCATCTGATGGATAGTGTGTTTGTTTCTAATTCTTGAAGTTCAATCTGAATGTTCAGGAGCAAGTAGAAAGAGGTGATCTTGAATCACTTTGCTGTTTTTTTGTGATCGCTGGTGCAGCAGATTCAGTAGATATTGAGGAATATATTAATCCTAATAGTATTTGGATATTTAGCTACAGTGTCCTTAGATCCATCTCAAAACATATTAAATGGATATTGAAGAGTGAAGAAACAAGAGAAAGGAAAATGAAAATGAGAGAGAGAAACAACAAGAAAGAAAGAGGAAAAAAAGACCAAAAAAATCATAATTATTGTTTTTCTTAAAAAAAAATAGAAAACTGCAGAGCACAAGTGAACTGTGCAAAATAATTAGTTTGCAGGAGCCATGAGGAATCTTCTTCTGAAGGAAGGCCTCACCTCTCCTGCCTGGGTGGGAGGACCAGGGGGGATTATTAACAAAACAAAAGGTGGAGCTGAGAGCAATAGAAAAACTTTACCTTTAAAAAAATCATAAAAAGGAAAAATTACCAAAAAATGAGAAGAGAGAAGCAGAGCGAGACAGAGACACAGACACAGAGACAGAGATAGAAGGCCAGTGGGGCTCCCTACCACACTAGCTTGTTTGCTGGAGGCTGAATTATCAGTAGAAAATCTTCATTTCTCTTGTACCCTGAACTGACTAGTTCACAGGAGCCAAGAGGAATCCCTTCAGGATTTCTTGAAGAGCTGGTCCAGTGTTGGTAAATTCTGTCAAGTTTTGTTTGTCTGAGAAGGTTTTAATCTTTTTTTCCATATGAAGGATAGTCTTGTAGGATATAACAATCTTGGTTGAAATTGTTTTTCTCTTAATACTTGCAATACATCTATCCATTCTTTCCTTGTTTTCATTGTTTCTGTTGAGAAGTCCAGTGTTAGTCTAATATAAGAAACTTGTCATTTTTCTCTTGTTAGTTTTACTTTTCAGAGATTGTGACTGCGCCATTTAAAATGTTCTTCATATCTATTAAATGGATGAATTAAAACATCTTTATTTCTAAAGTAGTTGGTGTCTTATTATAAAGAAAGGTGCAGCAAATCCGGATCCAAATACAAGGTCATTATAATGAAAGCCACTTGCTTTCCCCTGTGGAAGAGGTACGTTTCTTCTCTGGGTCCTCCTCATAGTGGCTCCTACAGACCACAGAGGTCAGGAACCTCCAGATGCTCTGTCCCAGCATGGCACTGCTGGAAGCTCTGCAGGACACACAGAGTCAAAAAATGGGAGAAATGGAGGCACCACAACAAGTCCTTCCTTTATCACGACCTTGGTCTTTAGCTACAAGGACTGAAAGGGCCAACTGATTTTTTTAAAAGAATTATTTTGGTTAACCTTATTTATTTATTTATTTATTTATTTAAATTTAAGCAGAGAGGGACAGAGTGAGAGAGAGAGGGAAAGTGATAAAACAAGCCACCAGGTCTGGGACTCAGACAACATTAGGCCACATGGGAGTCCAATGCCCTTAACCACTTGGTGGTCCCACCAACTAATTTTTAACAAAGGACACAAAACAATCCAGTGGGGAAAAGAAAATCTCTTCAGCAAATGATGATGGGAAAACTGGATATCTACCTGCAGAAAAATAAATCTGGACCCCTGTCTCTCATCATTAATAAAAATCAACTCAAAATAGATTAAGAATATAAAAATGAAACCTGAAAATAAAAGTACTGGGGGAAAACACAGGGGAAACTCTTGGAGACATTGGTGTAGGCTAAGACCTTTTTTGCTTTACAGACCATAATTAAGTTTATTTCCAACACTTATAATGCTATGAATTCATAGGGAAAAAGTTCCAGAAGTTCAGGCTCCTTTCCATTCCATCTCACAAAGTGTGATGCTCTGGATGGAGCAGGCTGATATTTCAATTTAACCCACGTACCTTTCTCTTTGTCTTTATTATTTCCATGGTCATTTTCCTTCATGCATTTTAGAAAGCTATCTCTGCTCTTAGAATATTTAATATACTCAATATGAACATTATTTCTCTTAGGAAGAGTTTTGCCCTTAACCTATTTGTTTACAATGCCAACAGCATGTTAGGCAACACTGTAGACTTTTCCAGTTTTGCCATCATGACATCTTTTTTAAACAGTACCCATTCCCTTGACTACGATATCACCTCCTTTCTTGTAGATTCACATGTATATTCCCAAAGGAACCACTCCATGTTTTGTGAAAGGCCTTGAGAACATATATTGGCTGCCTCTCCTCTTTCTCTTTGTGTTCATCATTTTGGTGAATTACTGAAAGATGGTGGTTCTGGTCAAAAGGAAAGGCAAGGGGACCAGCAGGTGGCATGGTGGCTAAGGTCACTGGATTCCCATGTGGCTGGCTGTGGTTCAAGTCCCAGACAAGGCAACTTGCTTTCTTATTTTCCTTCTCTCTCTCTCTGTCTCTCTCTGGTCAATTTTGAAAAAATAAAATAAAATAATAACAATGAATAAAACAAGTAAAACAATTCTTTTTTTAAAAAAGAAAGGCAGACAATGATTTCTTAAATAAGACCCCCAAAGCACAGGCAATAATCCCAAAATACACAAATGGCACCACATAAGGCTAAAAATTGTCTGCATTGGAAAAGAAATAATAATTAGCCTGAGGAGACAACCTTCAGAATGTGAGAATATATTTTCAAACTATGCTTCAGATAAGAGACTTGTTAATATTCAGGGAACTCAAGCAGCTTATCCACGAAAAATAATCAATCCAATCAAAAGATGGGAAAATGAGCTGAGCAGAAAGTTCTTTAAGGAAGACATATGAATGGCCAAAAATCACATGAAAACATGCTTAACATCTCTTTTAAGGTAAGTACAAATCAAAACTGCAATGAAATACCACTTAACTCCTGTCAGAATGGCTAAGAAAAGAAAAAAAAAAGAATGATAAGTGCTGGCAAGGTTGTAGCAAAAAGAGAACTCTTCTACACTGTTGGTGGAATGTACATTAGTACAAACCCTGTGGAGAATGATATGGAGGTTCTTCAAATAGAACTACTATACCATGCAGTAATTCCACTCTTAGGTATCTACTCAGAGAATAGGAAAACATCCATTCTGAAAAAAGCTTGTACATCCATGTTTGTTGCATCTTTATTCACAATTGCTAGTGGAATCAATTCAAATGTCATAAAACAGATGAGTGGATTGAAAAAATGTGACATAAGTACTTTGTAGAATACTACTCAGCCATAAAAACAAAACAAAACAAAACAAACAAACAAACAAAACACAGAGATACTGACATGGATACAAAGTGGGAGAACATGGAAGAGTTAATGCTAAGCGAAGCAAGCCAGACTATGAAAGACAGACATTGTATGTCCCCTCTGAATACATACTGAATATCTGCACTATACAGCAGAAATGGAAAGATTGAAAGGTATAATAGCAGGGAGATAAACTGTAGATAGCAGAGACAGTATAGGAAGATGTGGACAATAGGAGTGGGAAGGAGGGGATCAGGGAAAACACAAACCAACAAAAACATTTGATAGACACAAAAATGTAAAGTTATCTGTTGATGATAATGTATATGGCAGTATTTCTGACTTGACTACTATGCACTGTATTCAAGGTGAGAGAATTATGTTGCACATTGTAAAGATGTACAGTTATTAAACCTAAATTAAAAAACATTACAAATGTATTTCTCAGGTAAAAAAATTGAAATCCATATATTGTTTTTTCATAATATGTATTACATCATTTTTTTAAGATCCCTCACATGTATAAAGCACAAGTCATATATCTTTGTTTATTTTCTGTACAATCATTCTATCAATTATTGATAGTCAAATACTGAAGTCTCCTAATTCATTGTTGAATTTTATACTTCTCCATTTTTGTTTCATGTATGTTTTAGGTATGACTTTCCAAGGATTTCTGAGTCATAATCTCTAAAATCTGTGAATAAGTTATGCTGTATTGCAGAAGAGAATTAAGGTGGGAGATGGAACTGAGATGGGTGATCAGCTGACCCTACCAATATGAATCATCATGCCTTCCTGCTCACAAAACCACACAATTAATACAAATTAGAAAATCATGTACTGTCTTTATAAGTGTAAGGGAACAAGATCTAGCATTCCATTCATTATATCAAAAAGCAAAAGATTTGAGTCCTTTGTCAACCCTTCATGTGCCATGGAGAAAACTACTCAATTGCAATAAGCCCCATTTTACATTTTCAAAATATTTTTATACCTATTGCAGGATAATATATATTAAACACTTAAGCTTCTCAAATACTAGGTCGTCAGAAAAGTCAAGACGTGTTTTTCTATGCAAAAAATAAGATGTGACTTTTCTGACAACCGAATAGATGCTAAAATTATAGATAAAATTGCCATTTGCATCTGCAAAACTCTGGCCAGTCAGAGCCTAGTTCCATTGGCAGATCCCTGGCCAGTCAGGGAAACTGAGGCAGGGCCTTTCACTGGATCTGACCTCAGCTCCAGCTCTAGTTTAGGCCCCAGTCCAGCTCTCCCAACCTCAGAGACTCCCCCCGCCAGAAAGGTCAGCCCCCAGCTCCCCAATAGAGCCCAATTCTATCTGTAGACCCCTGACAAAATCATGTGCAATGCTGGGGTGCGGTGCACAACTTTTTCTTTTTTCTATTTTATGTTTATTCTTCCTTCTTCTATTGTCATCTTGTCCTCATCCTCCACCCACTCAGAGGGACTAGGCAGGTTTAGAATCATAGTTTTAAAATACCCTTGTATTATAAGGCTCCCTCAGATCCTCCTTTTAACTGAACCACTTGCAAAAAAGGAGAAACTGCTCTTCATACACCTGAAGAAAAGACTTTTCCTGTGGGGACCACATAGCTGAACACAGTAGAAGAGAGACTTTGGCACATATCAATCCACAGCAAAAGGGAAACAAACTTGTTTTCAGTGGCAGAAACATTCTCCAAAAAGGTATACAAAAGTGAATATATCAACCAATGGCTAGAAGTAGAAAAAGAGACTCAGGTTTGAAGAAATGAGGAAATATATCTCCAACAAAAAGAACACATAACTCTTCTCCATCTCTTGAAAAAAAAGAAGTTACTGAAATGTCAGATAAAGAATTCAAAATATTCACAGTGACAAAACTCTATGAACAGAAAAGAGACAACAAACTCCAGGAGATAACAAAAGTCCTTCCACGATTTAAAAGAAGAAATGGACACTATAAGAAAGAATTAGATGGAACCATTAGAGAATTATGTAATACAAGAAATCAACAATTCTCTTGAAAGTATTAAAAGCTGATTAGACCATGGTGAAGATTGAATCTCTGACATAGAAGATAAAACCTCTGACCTAGAAAAAACCACCACAAAAATAGAGAACATAACAAAAACTAAAATGAGGATAATATATGAGAAATACTAGATTCCATTAAATGTCCAAACATCCGAATAACTGGTATCCTGGAAGGTGAAGAAACTAATAACGGCATGGAAAGTGTATTTCATGAAACCCTAGAAGAAAACTTTTCCAGTCTAGAGAAACTTTCAAACATCTACACCCAAGAAATACAAAGGAGCCCAAATAGAATAAACCCAAGAATATCCTCCCCAAGGCACATCTTAGCCTGACTTGCCAAAACTGCAGATAATGACAAGATACTAAAACTGGCAAGAGAGAAATAAGAAGTTACTTACAAAGGTCATCCCATCAGGGCACATAAATGGAAAGAAAATGGAAAAAAGGCAAATGGACCACCTAAAATCATGCCTCAGAGAATTGGAAAAGAAACAGCATAAAAATCCAAAACAACTCCATGAGAATAAAAATAATAAAGATCTGATCAGAAATAAATGAAATAGAAAAGAAACAAACTATATAGAAAATAAATCAAAGTAAAAGCTGGTACATTGAAACAATAAATGAAATCGATACACCACTAGCTAGACTAATTAAGAAGAGGAGAGAAAGGAATCAAATAAATCAAATTTGCAATGAAGCAGGCAATATAACAACAGTCATAATAGAAATACAAAACATCATTAGAAGATACAACTATATGCCAAGACATAAGAAAATCTGGATGAGATGGACAAATTCCTGGACACATATATCTACCAAGATTGAGTCAGGAAGATGTTGAACGTCTGAATAGACCCATAATAACCAAGAGATTGAATCAGTAACAAATAACCTCTCAACAAAGAAAAGCCCTGATCCTGATGACTTCACCTCCGAATTATACAAAATTTAAAGAAGAGCTAACCCCCATTTTGCTCAAGTTCTTTCTAAAGATCTGAAAGGAGAATAGTGATTTAATGTATAAATAATAATAATTAAATAAATAAATAGATTTTTAAAAAGACCCTAAAGAGAAAGAACTCTCTTAAATTCATTCTATGAAGCCTCCAACACCCTTATCCTTAAAACAAACAAGGACAGAACAAAGAAGGAAAACTATAAACCAATATCTCTAATGAATACAAACACAAAATTTCTCAACAATATACTTGTGAATTGTATCCAATAGCATATAAAAAAGATTACACATCACGACCAGGTAGGCATTATTCCAGGGATGCAAGGTTGGTACAACATACAAGAAACCATTGAGGAAAAACATATGATCATATTGATTGATGCAGAAAAAACATTTGACAAGATCTAACATTTACTGCTGAGTGAAGCAAACCAGGCTATGAAGAGGCATTGTATGTCCCCACTTAATATATACTGAGTGTCTGCACTCTCTGACTGAAACTAATTGACTAAAGGATATAGAAACACAGTATATAGATGTAAATACCAGATATAGTGTGTGTGAAAGAGGAGGGTCTGAGGAAGGACATTTAGAAGAAAAATAGGGAGGCAAAGCATTAATGGCACAAAGAAATGTGGTATTATCTGAAGATATTTTGTAGTTTTATCAAGTGTACTAGGAAGAACTGTTCACCTGTTGAAATATACATTTTGTAAGACAAATAATAATGTGATTTAATGTATGAAAGAAAAGGAAATGAAAAAAAATAATAAAGATACAACATCCCTTCATGATCCAGACTCTAAGCAAAATTGGCATAGAATGGTCATTTCTCAAGACAATAAAGGCTATCTATGAAAAACCCATAGCTGGGGGACCAGCAGCTAGCATAATGGCTATGTTGCTGAATACCCACGTAGTTCACCTAGTTCAAGTCCTGGACTCAGGGCTTAAACTCATGCCAGGCACATGTGCATGCATACCCAAGATCCCAAGAAGGGAATGGAGGAGAAGGAATTGCAGCGTGGCCATCTCTCCTGCGGGATGATTTCTCACTTTCTGTCTCTCTGTCTCTCTCTGTCTTTCTGGTGAGCGCATGCACCCTATAGCAAAAACCTCTCAAAAAACAAAACAAAACAAAACAAAAAACAAAAAAACATAGCTGGGACCAGCAGATGGCATAATGGCTATGTCACTGGCTTCCCATGTAGTCAACTGTCAACTGTGATTTGAGTCCTGGACCCAGTGGCTTAAACTCATGAGGGGTGCATGTGCATGAGTTCCCAAGATCCTGAGAGGAGAATGGAGGAGAAGGGATTGTGGTGTGGCCATCATCCCAGGGGGTGATTTTTCACTTTCTGTCTCTCTGTCTCTCTCTGTCTTTCTGTCAAGAGCACATGCTCTATAGCAAAAACCTCACAAAGAAAAAAAGAAAAAAAAGAAAACCCATACCTAACATAATCCTGAATAGAGAAAAACTGAAAGTTTTTATAGTAAAAACTGGTACAAGACAAGCATGTCCACTTTCTCCACTCATTTTCAATATATTACTGGAAGTCTTTGCCAACACAATCAGAAAAGAGAATAAAATAAAAGCCATTCAAATAGAAAAAGAAGAGGTGAAAGTATCTCTATTTGCAGATGACATGATTGTATACATAGAAGACCCAATGGCATTCATAAAACAATTCCTGTAAGTAATAAATGAATACAGTAAAGTTGCAGGATACAAAATCAACATACAGAAATTTATAGCATTTCTATATACAAATAGTAGGCAGACTGAGACAGAACTGAGAAAAGTAATTCCATTTATCATAGCCACAAAAAGGATAAGATACCTAAGAATAAATCTAACCAAAGAAGTTAGAGACCTCCACAAGGAAAACTATGGGAAGCTAAAAAAATGAAATTGAAAATGACACAAAAAAGTGGAAGGACATCCCATGTTCCTGGATTGGAAGAATTAATATAATCCAAATGGCAATTCTACCAAATTAATCTATATATTTAATGAAATTTCAATCTAAGTGTCAGAGACATTTTCACAGATCTAGAAAAGACAATCATAAAATTTGTCTGTAATCAGGGACCAGCAGATGGTGTGGTGGTTAAGGCGATGGACACTCCCACGTGGCTGACCATGGTTTGAGTCCCTGACCTGATGGCTTGCTTTCTCACTTCCTCTTTCTTTCTCTTTCTCTGTGTGTGTCTCTCTGGTCAAATGAAAAGAAATAAATGAATAAAATTAAACAAATAATTCTTTACAAAACAGAAATTTGTCTGGAATCATAAAAGATCTTGTATTGCCAAAGCAATCCTGCACAAGAAAAGTGAAGTGGGCACTATCTCACTCTCTGACCTGAAAAATTTCTAAAAAACTGTGATAATCAAAACAGCATGGTATTGACACGAAACAGACAGTTGGACCAATGGATCAGAAAAACCTCCTTAGCAAATGGTGCTGGAAAAACTGAATATCCACCTGCAGAAAGATGAATCTGAACCCCTACTTCTCACCATTGAAAAAAATCAACTCAAAGTGGATCAAAGATCTAAACCTAAGACCTCAAATTGTAAAACTACTGCTGAAAAATTCTGGGAAAATTCTAGGAGATATTGGGGCAGCCAAAGACTTCTTAAAAAATACCGCCAAAGCACAGTCAATAATCCAAAATTAGACAAGTGAAATTATATCAGATTAAAAAGTTTCTGCATTGCAAAAAACACAGTAATTAGTGTGAATCAACAGCCCTCTGAATGGGAAAATATTTTTGTAAACTATGCATCAGATAAGGGACTGATAACCAGAATACACAGGGCACTCAAGTAGCTGTCCCCCAAAAAGATGATTAAGCCTATTAAAAGATGGGAGAATGAGGGACTGGCAGTTAGCATAATGGCTATGTTGCTGGACTCCCATGTAGTCAACCACAGTTTGCGTCCCGGATCTGGTGGCTTAAAACTCATGCTGGGCATGTGTGTGTGTGTGGACCTGGTGGCTTAAAACTCATGCCAGGTGCATGTGCATGCGTGCCCAAGATCCTGAGAGGAGATCTCTCTGTCTCTCTCTGTCTTTCTGGCAAGTGCATGTGCCCTATAGCAAAAACCTCTCAAAAAAAAAAAAAAAAGATGGGAGAATGAGTTGAAAAAAACACTTTCTAAGGAAGATGTAGTAATAGCTAGCAGTTGGCAGACTAGCCAAAAGGCATGTGAAAAAATGCTCAATATTCCTCATTATAAGGGAGATTCAGATCCAAACCACAATGAGATACTGCCTAACCCCATTCTGAAAGATTAAGATTAAAAAAAAATGATACGAGATAGTGGGGATGTGGTGAAAGGGGAATTCTCCTACACTGCTGGGGAGAATGTAACTTGATCCAGCCATGGTGGAGAACAACGTGAAGATTCTTCAAAGATCTACAAACAGAACTACCACATGATAGAGCAATCCCACTCCTTGGTAGCTACCCAAAGTACAGAATAATCCTTAGTCAGAAAAGTGCTTGCACATTGATATTTAATGCAGCCTTATTCACAATTGCTAAGACACGGAACCAACCCAAATGCCATGAACAGATGAATGGATAGAAAAAATGTGGCACATATACCCTGGAATACTACTCAGTCATAAAAAAAAACAAGATCCTGGCTTTTGACAGAAAGTGAATGAATATGGAAGATTTACTGCTTAGTGAAGCAAGCTAGGCTATGATGGAGAGACATTTTATGTGTCCACTTAATAAATACTGAGTGTCCACACTCTATAGCTAAAACTGAATGACTAGAGAATATAGAAACATAGAAAACAGATATAAATACCAGATACAGTGTGGAAAGTGGGTGGGTGAAGGAGGAGGGTCTGAGAAAGGACATTAAGGAGAAAAATAGAGAGACAAGACATTTGTGGTACAAAGAAATTGGTTATTATGTGTTGAAGATAATGTGTATAGTAGTCTCAACTGTACTGGTGAGAAATGTATACATGTTGGAATATTCACTTTGCAAGCTAAGTGACATATGTGATTGAGTATATAAAAGAAATTGAAATAAAAATATTAAAAAAGAAAATACAAATGATCTTTACACAAAGAAAAAATGTTCATACTTATAATAAAAGTGCAGATCATAACTATGATTCATTTTACTATTAGAAAGACTAAGATGAAAAATTTGGTTACCAGGGACCATTGAGTGGCATGGTGGTTAAGGTGCTGGACACTCTCATGTGGCTGACCACAATTTGAGTCCTGGACTTGATGGCTTGCTTTCTCATTTTCTTTCTCTCTCTCTTTCTGGTCAAATAAAAAATAAATGAATGAATAAGTAAAGTTAAAATAAATAATTCTGAAAAAAAATAGAGATAAAATCATCTAAAACTCAGTTTATGCTGCGAGAGAGGTTGTGTGAGTGAAAACATTCACTACAAGGGCACTAGGAAGCAGTAACTCTTTTTTCACAAAAAACATCAAGGGTTAAATGTGAGGGAAAACTTGAAATTGCTTTAAATCTCACAACAAATGACACTTATGATCAATTCTGGTTGTCTTTTACATTTTGTACATTTAGCTCTGAGAGAAAATTGACTCATTAAGGCTTCTGAAAACCTTTTTGCTGCCATGGTGAAGCAGAAACTCCTTCCCCACATTCATCTCTTTATTGTTTAACTTAGAAAATTTAAGATATTTTTTCAGCATTATTTCTGTGACTTTAATACTGAGAGTGAATGCCTCAGAGAATCCAATGACCACTTCCTTTTCTGAAATTCCTGTGTGTTCCTAACTTGACCTTGTCACTGTTGCCTGCTCTCCAGCACCTTCCCCTCTTCACTCTATTCCTGTTAAGTCACACCTACTCACACAATTTAAACCTGCACAATGACTTCAACATAAAATGTGGGCTTGTGAAGCAGTTAGGTAAATCATGGGACCTAGTGCAAAATAAAAATGCAGGGCTCTTTAAAACATAAACAAAGGGGAAACAGCAGTTAGTGTAATGGCTATGTCGCTGGACTCCCACATAGTCGACCACGGTTCGTGTTCCAGATCCAGTGGCTTAAAAGTCACGCCGGGCATGGGTGCGTGCATGCCCGAGATCCCAAGAGGAGAATGGAGGAGAAGGGATTGTGGTGTGACCATCCCTTCTGGGGGGGTGATTTCTCGCTTTCTGTCTCTATGTCTCTCTCTGTCTGTCTGGTGAGCGCATGCACCCTATAGTGAAAACCTCTCAAAAAAAACCAAAAAACCAAAAAAACAAAAAAACAAAAAAAAACAGGAACAAAGTACAATTAAAGGTACTATAAAGGTTTGTCTTCTTCTATGGGCTCTCTCAATGTATGATGCTTTTTATTTGCTATTTAATGTGGTTCTATGTAAATAAAAATTAAAAATTTGAATTATAATCATGATTTTTACCATTTATCTTTATATTACCCTATGCTGCTTATAAATTAAAATAGAAGAACATTTAACCCATAAACAGAATCACCACAATTATGCAGTTAGTATTTTGCAGCTCAAACACGCTTGTATGTATTTAATTATTACAGAACAGTGGTAACTACATATAATGAAGTAATCCAACACTTTTACTACACTTTTTTTAAAAAATAAAATTTATTGGGATTTTCATGTAGTTGACTGGGTTTCAAGTCCTAGACCTGGCACCTTGAAATTCATGCCAGGTACTTGTACAGATGGGCCCAAAATCCTGAGAGGAGAATAGAGGAGAAGGGATTGTGGCATGGCTATCCTCCCAGGGACTGATTTCTTGCGTTTTGTCTCTCAGTCTCTATGGTGAGCACATGTGTACTATAGCAAAAATCTCTCTTTAAAAATTAAAAAAAAATGTTTACTAGGACTGGTTGGTGGCATGGTAGTTAAGGCACTGGACTCCCACATAGCTCATTGTGGTTCAAGTCCCAGACCTGGTGGCTTGCTTTCTCACTTTCCTTCTCTCTCTTTCTGGTCAAATTATTACTATTAGTAATAATAATAATAATAATAATAAAATAATTCTTAAAAAATAAAGTTTATTTACCTATTTCTTCCATGAGAGAGAGAGACAGACAGACAAACATCTCCACAAAGTTCTCATGCCACTATCCACTCTCAGCCTCAGACAACTTGTACAGGGCGGCTTTGGTAATTGAACCTGGTTCCCATGTGTATTCAGTATCACAAAGCCTTGTGTTAACACTGTGCCAATAGCTGGCCCTTTATTTCACTTCTTTATATGCACACATTCTACCAACACTCTACCTTTGGCTTACTAATGAGGAAGGAAAAACTAAATGGAAAAATATACTATGGGATGCCTTGTCTTTCCCTTTCCTTCTATGTCATCATTTTTAGAGTAGGTATTTGACTAATAAAGAGAAGCAACAGGGTATGAAAAGATATAATAGGGTTTCTCGGTTGGTTGTGTTTCTTAGAGTACTATTGCTGTCTTGGCAAGTTCTGGTAAACTTGCTTCTCAGGGTAATGATAAATGTGCTTCTCGGGGCTGTCAATACCTCTTATTATTTAGTCATAGATACAACACAGTTACCTTGTTTTACTTTTAGTGTCATTGAACTCTTGGTGTACTCATGGATCTACTGGAATTCTGTACTCATGAAGTATCATGAATGTTATGCACTCATGTGGTAGCAAGTGGCCATGCATGTTGCCTATATCTTCTCTGCTCAGGATTAATGGTTCCATCAGATTTCACTTATAAAACAAAAATTCAGGGAGCAGTAGTTAGCATAATGACTGTGTTGCTGAGTTCCCATGTAGTCAACCGCGGTTCAAGTCCTGGACCTGGTGGCTTAAACTCATGCTGGGCACATGTGCGTGCATGCCCAAGATCCCAAAGGAGAATGGAGGAGAAGGGATTGCGGCATGGCCATCCCCTCTGGTGAGTGATTTCTCACTTTCTATCTCTCTGTCTCTCTCTGTCTTTCTGGCAAGCGCTCGTGCCCTAAAGCAAAAACCTCTCTGGAAAAAAAAAAATTAAAGATTAAATAAGAATTTTCAGACAGCAACAGCTCAAGAGCCAAGCACAAGACCTTTCTGAGTGTGGATCCTTGTGTGACTGCACAAGTTGCACATCAATGAAGATGACCCTGAGGTGATCTTTTCCTTCAACTTCCTACTCTTTAGCAGGAAT
>NW_006203310.1:40204-40404 GCF_000334495.1 Tupaia belangeri chinensis | reverse complement strand
TCAACTTTGATCTTGCTTCCTCCCAGAGTAACTTTCTGAAACAATTTAAAATATGTGTCTGTACCCATCACTGTCAGTTGGCATGCCAAGAGACATATGCTTAAGCAGTATTGCTCTTTTTCTTCATTTGCCCATAAGCGGCACCCAAGCTAGATTTCTTTTTTTTTTTTTTGTTAGGTTTTTTTTTTTTTCTTTATGGG
>NW_006203310.1:38866-40152 GCF_000334495.1 Tupaia belangeri chinensis | reverse complement strand
CCCAGGGGGGGATGGTCACGCCGCAATCCCTTCTCCTCCATTCTCCTCCCGGGATCTTGGGCACGCACACACACGCGCCCGGCGTGAGTTTTAAGCCACCAGGTCCGGGACGCGAACCACGGTCGACTACGTGGGAGTCCAGCGACATAGCCATTACGTTAACTGCTGGTTCCCCCCAAGCTAGATTTCTTAAGAAGCTTTCTGGGGAACAAATATCCCAGCCTTTTGCAATCCCTTATTGTACCATGAAGTTATACTGTTGGGTTCAAAGCATACTGAAAGTAGCTTAAGAGCTTTGGGTTTTATATCACTCAGGAGGCCATGTGGCTTCTTCATGAGAGAGGTTATTGGTGGCAAGCAATTCTGCCTCATTGACTCTTCTTGTATTTTATTATATGTATGTACATACACAGATAAACACACACACACATACACATAAGAGACAGTACATGGGTGGAGGAGGGAGAGAGAGAGAGGCATTTTGGACAGAATCTTGCTGTTCTTATTATTTTTTGTATATAAGACCTTGACATTTGTGAATAGATAGAGTTTAATTTTTTCCTTTTGAATATGTATCTTTTATTTCTTTTTCTTGCCTAATTGTCCTGGCTATAAACTGCATTGCAATAATAAATAGAAGTTTTGACAAATTTTGTTCCTTGCCTGTCGGGAAATAATTCAGTCTTTCAATATTAAGTATGAAGCTAGCTGTGGGTTTTTGAACATATCCTTTCTCAAGGTGAGTAAGGTCCTTTCTATTTCTGGTTTCTTGAGTGTTTTTATCATGAAAGGGTGCTGGATTTTGTCAAAGTCTATTTCTATACCCACTCAGATGACCTTGTGGGTTTTGCCCTGAATTTTATTTTACTTTTAAATTGTCATTTATTTTCAAAATTTGCCATAGGGTGAGTGTGATCACTGGAGAGAGGCAGAGAAGGCGGGAGTGAGAAAGCATCCTCCCAGGGGGGATGGCCACATGATAACCCCTTTTCCTTCATTCTCCTCTTAGGATTTTGGGCATGCACACACATGTGTTCAGCATGATTTTCAAGCTGCCAGGTCTCATACTTGAACTATGAAGTCTCCCATGTAGGATCCAACTGCCTTAACCACCACACCACCAGCTGGCCCTATTTATTTGTTTGTTTATTTATTTATTAATTTATTTATATTTAGTTTGTTATACGATTCACGAACTTGCAGAGAGAGAGAGAAAGAGAGAGACATAGAGAAGGAAAGTGAGAAATCACCCCCCCCCCCAGGAGGATTCCCACCACACAATACCT
>NW_006203310.1:36855-38701 GCF_000334495.1 Tupaia belangeri chinensis | reverse complement strand
TGGTGGGGGAGGAGAGAGAGAAAAAAGTGAGAAAGCACTCTCTATGGAAGGGCATTTTGCATTCTGCAATTCCTTCTCCTCCATCTCTTTCTCCTTTCAGGATTTTGGGCGTGTATACACATGTACCTGGAGTGGTTTTCAAGTCTCTGGGTCTAGGACTTGAACTGTACAGTTCATTATGTGGGATCCAGACATCTGGCTGGCCTTTGTTCTATATTTTCTTAATATGGCATATTACATTGGTTTATTTTTGTATGTTAAACAACCTTACATTCCTGTGATAAACTAAACTTTACCGTGGTATATGTTGCTGCATTCATTTACTCATTTTTGTTAGGATTTTTATATATCCATAAGTAGTATTGATATGAAATATGTTTAGTGACTTTCCTTAAGTAATTCTATAGAATGTATTCTTTGTTGTGTGTGGCCACTAAAGTTTCTGCTTAGTATACATAGTGGTAAGCTATTGATGAAATAGAGGTTTTGTTAGAATTATTTAATTTAATTTTATTTATTATTATTATTATTTTAATTTGCAATAGGGCATGTGTGCTCACCAGAGAAAGAAACACTAGGTCCAGAAGTCAAACTATGGTTTACCATGTGGGAGTCCAGTGCCTCACCACCATGTCATTTGCTAATGGTTGAGGTTAATTTTCTTGATCTGATTAGAGCTTTGACTGCTTTAGCAAGCAATTTTGCACCTATCACTTAGCCTTCATTTTTTGCTTTGCAAAGCCTCAAGATAAACCAGAAGTGAAAGTTTAGGTCTTCTTAAGGTCTTTCCTGGCTATGTGCACAGACCAGCACATTCATGTGACCTTCCAGACTTCCTGAAATAAGTTGAGGCTTCATAAATCCCCTTAAAACATCTTATTTCCCAGTTTTGCCTTTTTTGTTTTTCTTTTCTTTTATTTATTTTTACATTTTTACACATTTACTTTACATATAAAAAAATTTGCTCATACTCCATAGTTCTTGAGAGTTAAACAACTTTCAAAATTTCAAAACACTGAATTTTAAAGATAATGTTCAAAATATTACTTATAATTTTGTATAATTTTGTTGGTGACATTATAACAACACAGACAGTATGGTTTTAAATATTTTTGAGAAAGTATTTACATGTCAAGTACTCAAACTGTTGAAGAGCAAATGCCCAGCACACAAGTAACACATAAACCTTCTCAATTCAGCCCTGTCTACTAAGTATTCTCTGATATACCATCTGCTAGCAAAGATCAGTTTCTTTTTCTTCCTTCAATGTCTTTCTCAAGATAATCATCTGGTGTGATTGCTCTTCTGCAATCTCTACTGATTACAATACTGGGCTGGAAAAGTCCAGCTTATTTTATGTTATAAATTCTTTCATATATCTTTGCTAATCCTCTCTGGCAGGCAGAACTATTTATGGTGTCAGGCCATCTTTCTTAAAGCTTTTGTTGTCTTAATTGAGATCCATCTTAGTTCCATAGTTTTCTGATTAATCTTCATATATGACATTCCAGTTAGCCCTGGCCAATAATGAGTATTTCCAATTTCTAATTCAATGCAACAAGCATTATTTAACTTATACAAATAACCCTTCTGCTACAAAATAAGAATACTCCCAAATATTTTCCAATTCCAAAGGGGAAAAGTTTATGTTTCCATTTAAAGAAACAAACAAAAAATATTTTAATAAATTGCTTTATCTAGCAACAAATCAGAAGAAAGTAAAATGCTTAAATTGTGAAAACAAAGCATAGTGAAAAAAATCAATAATGTTTTACTCAAAAGTCATAAAATTCTATTTTACCAATTCAATCTTATGTTCAAACTCTCTTCTGTTGAATATGCAGTG
>NW_006203310.1:25258-35665 GCF_000334495.1 Tupaia belangeri chinensis | reverse complement strand
GGAAAGTTTTCTTCCAAGATTTCATGGAATAGATTATCAATGCCCTTATTAGTTTCCTCACTTCTGGGATACTGATTATCTGGATGTTTGGATGTTTAATGCTGTCTAGTATTTCTCGTATAGTGTTTTCATTTTTTGTGTTATTTTCTGTTTTTTTGTTTGTTTGTTTTTGTTGTTGTTTTTTCTAGATCAGAGGTTTTGCCTTCCACATCAGAGATTCAATTTTCTGCATGAACTAATCTGCTTTTAATGCTTTCGAGGGAGGTTTTAATTTCCTGAATGGCAACTTTCATCTCTAATAGCTCCATTTGATTCTTGTTTATGGTGTGTATTTCCTTTTTTACATCATGGAAGAACTTCAACACCCCCTGGAACTCGTTGTCTCTTTTCTCCTGCATCTTCTGGAGTTCATTATTTCTCAACTCCTGCATCTCATTTAGTTTTATCACTATGAATATTCTGAATTCTCTATCAGACATTTCTACAAGTTCTACTGTACTGTCTTTGGATGATGAGGGATTGTTCTTTTCCCATAGGGGAGAGATATTTTCTTGGTTTCTCATGTTTATTGTGCCTCTGCAGTGATTTCTGGTCATTCTGTGACAAAATCTCTCCTCCAGTGTGCTTATCTGAATATTTCGGGAGTTTAGAAGATAAAGTTTAGAACATAGCTTCCCTGAACACATCAGGACACACCTCAGCTTTAAAATGGCGTCTTGTCAGGACCAGCAGTTAGCGTAATGGCTATGTCACTGGACTCTCACGTAGTCGACTGTGGTTTGTGTCCTGGACCCGGTAGCTTAAAACTCACACCGGGCGTGCGTGTGTACGTGCCCAGGATCCTGAGAGGAGAATGAAGGAGAAGGGATTGCGGCGTGACCATCCCCCCTGGGGGGGTGATTTCTCGCTTTCTGTCTCTCTATCTCTCTCTGTCTCTCTGGCGAGCGCACGTGCCCTATAGCAAAAACCTCTCCAAATAAATAAATAAATAATAAATAATAAAATAAATAAATAAATAAATGGCATCTTGTCTGAATATTTCGGGAGTCTAGAAGATGAAGTTTAGAGCATAGCTTCCCTGAACAGGACACAACACACCTCAGCTTTAAAATGGTGTCTTGTCTGAATATTTTGGGAGTCTAGAAGATGAAGTTTAGAGCATAGCTTCCCTGAACAGGACAGGACACACCTCAGCTTTAAAATGAATTCTCCCAGTTTTGCCTTTTAAGTATTTTGGTCAGCCTCTTGTTAACCACAATTGATAACGCCATCTCAGACAGCTGTGATGTTAAACTATTGCCAGTAATTGTTTTTTTACAAATACCCTGCAGATGGGGCTATTTACAGAGAAAAAACTCTGAGTCAGGTCAAATAAAGATGAACTCTGAATAGAGAATTTTTAGTGAACTGCCAGGTCAAATTGGGACAATTTTCTGGAGTTTGATCTTTTGGGGAGCTCAAAATTTCTTCTGCTCCTTCTGGTGAATGCTAAGCTTCTGGTGCTCCTAGCTACCATACTTGTGGTTTTGTTGACTTTCAGGGCTACTATAAAGCTGGGGATAGAGAAATGGAATTAGAGTGAATTAAAATGCCATAAATCTTGCTTTTCTTAGCAAGATTTAGCCACTTTTCTTGAATAAACAGTCCTAAGATTGTTATGAGTCTTAGTTTCCAGAGTCCTGGTAAAGTTGATTCTAAAAGTTTTGCCAGTGTTTTCCTTACTTTTATAAGGAGTGAAGTTCTGTGGGTCCTTACTCCACCATTCTAAAAGCTGAGGTTGAGCTGCTTCACCTATCTTTTAAAAAAAGAAAAGTTGTGGCAGGAGATGGGGTAGAGGTTATGTCACTGGACCCCCCACATGGTCAACCATGGTTCGAGTACTGGACACAGTTGCTTGAAAATAATGCCAGGCATGTGTATATGTGTGTGCCCCCAAGATCCCAGGAGGAGAAGAGATTGTGGAGTGACCATCCACTGTGGGGAGTGATTTCTCACTTTTCTTCTCACTGTCTCTGTTTCTCTCTCCAGTGAGCCAGTGAGCACATGCACCCTAAAGCAAAAAACAAAAACAAATCAAACAAACAAAAAAACCCAAATAAACCAAACCTCTTTGCAAAAAAAAAAAAAAGGAAAAGAACAAGAAGAGTTTCTCTGTATTAAAAAAAAAAGAAAATCCTTTCTAATTTTTTCTTTGTCTTTCTACGTTCACACCTGATACTTCTCAGAAGTAAAGGGGACATTCCCAGGCATTTTTTTTCCTGCAGAATAAGAATCATTAAGCCTGAAACTGGTAATAGAGGCATCACAAGGTATGGCACTGTCCTCCAGGAGCCCTTCCTTTATTGAGCTGAGATCACTCTGTTTTTTTCAAGTTTTTTTTTTTTCTTCAGAGAGAGAGAAAAAAAATAGAAAAAGGGAAACAGAATCTCCAATAGGATCTTCATGCCATGATCCACCCTCAGTCTCAGCCAACCTGTACCATGGGCAAATGCTCAAGGAAGTTCCAGGACACAAACTCAAGACCTTTTCCACGTAGGCCCAGTCACATTACCACTGTGCCACCCCTCACCCCACCCCCCCTTTTAAATTTATCTATTTATTTCCTCTTAGAGAGATAAAGACAAACACCCTCAACAGGGTCCTTATGCTACTATCCACCCCTAGCCTTTGACAGCCAGGAACATAAGCATGTGTGCATGTGCCTGGAGTATACAAGGAGACCTTGTGACATGAGCCTGAGACCTTCTCTTGTAGCTTTAGTATTGTGTTATTGCTGTGCCTCCACAGCTGGATATGCAATCTCATTTTGAAGTCACTTTGTGTCAATCAGGTACATGTTCTATGACTATTCACAATTTGCATTTTGCTGTCACACATATGACATATACTATACTCCCATGGTTGTACTTATGGTATATATACTTTATAATCAAGTAGCTTTCCCACCCAGGAAGATATATCAGGAAAAAAATTAAAATGTTAGTAGGTATCTTAGCTTGTGTGAGGTATCTTAGCTTGTGTAACTACTAATCACCAGACCCCCACCCAGAGCCATGGAGACCATTAAACAAAGGTCTGGAGAGTGCCCTTAGAAATAATTAACTTGCTTGATTCAGCTTCTGTAACTGCTTTCACATGGGAACCCCACTCCATTTCCTCCTCACCCCTCCTCAGTTTCCATTGTAATCACCATATCAAACCAGAATTGATTGTGATCTTTGCCTTTATAAGCACTCCTCTCCTTTCATTCAGGGCTGTGGGGTTTTGAAAGACATGAGTCCCCCTGTATGCTACCAGCTTAATAAACTGCAATAAATTTGACTATGTCTGGCTGTCCTCTTATTTCTCGCTGAATAGACCATAACAGTTGAAGGCCTTATCTTAAAGGTCAGAAATTCTTGCTTCTGCACAGTCCAATCTTCTGTTAATGTTTTTGAGGGAGATTTAAATTTATTGTATTGTATTCTTCATTTCCAGAAGTCCTGTCTGATTCTTTCTTTGTTTTTTTTTTTTTTTAACGATTCATCTAATTTTATTTATCACTAGTATAATTACTTTTTAAATTAGCTACAGGGTACACACACTCACATGAGACAGAGAGAGAGCGAGAAAGCCGCCAAGTCCAGGACTCAAACCATGGTAGGCCATGTTGGAATCCAGTGTCTTAACTATAATGCCACCTTCTGGCCTCTGTCTGATTGTTTTTGGGGTGTTTATCTCTTTGTGGAATTCCTCTTCAATGTCCTGGAATGATTTTCTCATTTCCTAAAATTGATTGTTCTCTCTTGTATCTCATTGATACAAGACATTTCTGTGAATTCTTCTGCTAGCAACCTTTTAGCTTCTGAGGATCTGGGGGATGAGCTGAAAAGCTATGACTTAGTGAAGAGGCTCAAGTTGGGCTGGAGGGTGTCAAGTTCCAAAGACAAAACTGGAAGATGGGGCTCCTCTCATGAGAAGGGGCCTGGTGAAACCAGAAACTAAATCTTATGGGGCAAGCAAAGCTCAGGAAGCAGGCAGAGTGATGGTGGGGCTGATGGGCCCTAAGTTCCAAAGGCAAACCTAGAGGGTAGGAATGGACCCATAAGTACAGAATGGAAAATATTCCTTACAGCAACATAGCCTTCTCTGTGATTTTTCATAGCCTAATTACCAAGGATCAGGACTGACTATTGTTGGTTTTGCAAGCTTCACTTGTAGGAAGCTAAGTGAAGGCAAAAACACTTTTCTCTTGTTCATACTAAATCCACAGTACCTAGCAAAACATATAACACACAGTATGTGCTTAAAAAATATTAATTAACCACTAAAATCTCACCCTAGGCAGAGAGAATGGAGAAGAAACTGAGATTGTAGAGGATATATGGTCACAGTTTTGGTTTTGCAAGCTTCACTTGTAGGAAGCTAAGTGAAGGCAAAAACACTTTTCTCTTGTTCATACTAAATCCACAGTACCTAGCAAAACATATAACACACAGTATGTGCTTAAAAAATATTAATTAACCACTAAAATCTCACCCTAGGCAGAGAGAATGGAGAAGAAACTGAGATTGTAGAGGATATATGGTCACAGTTATTTTTAAAAATTATTTATTTATTTTTATTTTATTTTAATTTGATCAGACAGACAGACACACACACACACACACACACACACACGCACAGGAAGCAAGACATCAGGTTGAACCTTGGTTGGCCATGTGGGAGTGCCCAGTGTCTTAACCACCATGCCACCTGCTGGTCCCAAGTTCATGGTTATTGTAATTGACATAACTTGGGAAGACTCTTCACTTTAAAAAAGGTTCCCCAAGGGTCAGGTTTGGGCTGTCTGCCATGTTCTTGTATCAGATCCTATTGCCCTGACCATTAGGGATTGGTGGAGAGGGGTATGTGATCCATGATGGGCACATGATCCAATTTTTTTCCATTACCTTCTTATGTGACCCTAGATGGAGACTATCTCCTTTTTTGGGGGGTGGGATGGGGTGGAGTCATCAGTGTTTGAGTCCAGATCTGCCAGAGTCCATGTTCACTTGCAACAGGAGAGACAAAAGCTAAAATGCTGAGATAAGCATTTATCTCAGGTCCTAAGGAGTTTGAGTTCCTAGAACAATTGTCTCTGAGGAAGCCCATGCATGGTCAGGTTAGCTGAGTCACTAAGTACTCCATCTCCCTTACTTCATTTGAGTTGGATTTTTGATACTTGAATCAGAAAGAGCTGGGGCGAGACAGGGCTGTGATTAGAAACCCAATATTTCCCCCCATAGTCCACAGCTGCCTCTCATACATGGTGCTAGTGACAGACCAAGATCACTCCTTGTCTCTGAAAGACAAGCTGATTATTCTCGTAAATAAGTTTTTTTAACTGGATCCCACCTTATCTGTTCATTTGCATATCATCTATTATATCTTTTGTGCTGCAAAAGTTAAGTGGTTGTCAGGGAGACCTTATGGCTACCAAAGGCTTAAACTACATACTATCTGGCTCTTTATATATATATGTATATATACACATACACACACACACACACACACACATATATATAGTTTGCTGATACCTGTTTACAGAAAAAGATAATGTGGAATGGGGTGGGTAATAAATGATATTGATTTTTCACCCAGATTCTCTTTTCCTGACTGTGCACTCATATTCCAACTGCTGAGACTATTGACTGATAACCTACAGATGCCTTCAAATCTAGCTGTCCCTTCCCTGGAGAAAATTGTCCCCAATCTTCCATGTGCCCTTTCCACCCCATTGCCCAATAACAGACTTTAACTAAAAACTGACTGATACAGGGGTACAGTTTGTGCTCCAGAGCTTCCACTTGATATGGAGAAACCCTGTATTCATGAATAACTCAGGGCAGATAGCTGCCTGAGGTTTCTGCCCTCCGGCAAACATATTGCCCTTCCCTGGAGCCACAGGATATCAAACCTTGGATAGATTAGTACCTTGAATAGATTAGGCTTCCTGCTTCTCTGACTCCTCCCTTTGATGCTGCATAGGGTGGGTTCTGAGACCATTCCCCTTTCCAAGACCACCCCTTCCCCAATTCCCCCATAAAAGACCATGCCCAACCCCCAGCTGGGACTGGAGATTCAGAGTGCTAACTCCTCCATACCCACTGGTGTAATAAACAGTTCTCCCGATCTCTCCAAGTGCTGCTTTTCATCCTTTGGTGTCTGGTTTTCTGCAACATTTTGGTGCATTGGTTGGGAAATGGAATCAGAATGGCCCTTATAGCCACTGATCTCAGGGCATTTCTCCTAGGGATGGACACTATGGCGTGGAGAGATAGGTGCATCCCTGTCTAGTCTGATGGGATCCCTCAGCCGGGATGCCTGCCCTGAGGCTGAGCTTTACTGGATCACTGGACTCTGATTGGAGAGAAGGACCAACTCCTATGACCTGATGCATCAACTGTGGTCATCTCTGGTAATCTGGTAAGCCCCCAGGGATCAGTAGGGCCCTAGTCAGGTCCACTCAGTTTGAGTGGAAAAGGAGATCCATACACTCTCCTTTAGTCACAGGACCAGCAGTTAGGGCTCATCTGGTAACTGGCTGAAGACCCCCAGGGGTCTGTAGAGCCCTAGTCAGACCCACTCAATTTGAGTGGAAGAGAAGACCCATACACTACTCTCCTTCAGTAACAGGACTGGCAGTCAGGGCTCATCTGGTAATTGGCTGGTGTGGGGAGGAATGTATAACCTCTGAATGCATGTGAACGTTTGTGATGAGTGGGTGTGTTTGTGGCTCCATGGCTTCATGCTATGGAGCATGAATGGGTCTGTTTAGCTGCATTTCCATGGTAGTTCCATGAAGGCTAAACAGCAAAACTGGTGCTAAGGGACTCCTTCCCTCTTTATGTGTTCAACCTGGCAGAAGTTTTATATCCTATTGCATATTGCCAAGGAACTACACAAAGCCTTTAAGGGACACAGACAGACAGACAACTGATTGATCCCTTCTGGGGGAAACCTACCTTTTGTCTTTAGTGACAACTTCACAGGAGGGGGAACACAGAGGCTGATGGGAGGGCTTTCCTTGTAGAGGTGGATAGGCAGAGTAGTGAATGTAAAGTTGCCAGTTCCATCCTTGGAAGCTAGGACATGAGTTCCTCTCAACTGTGATGAGAAATGTCTTTCCAGAGCCTGTCCAGACTCTCCTACAATGACTCCCATTGTGGAGCAAAGCCTGCCCACTCTGTTTGGGAAAGGAGAGGGCAGGCATAACCCTCTTAGACAATCTTCCCTCATCAATTAATTCAACAGATTTCTGCTCCCTGTCCTCTTCCATTCCACTTGCAACCCACCAGAGAAATACCCCTCTCTGGCACCAGGGTATCCACCGTTAAAAGATTGAGAGGATGGACCCAGGGAGAGACCACTGTGATCCTTCTCACTGAAACCCTTGGGTGAAGACTCCCCCCCCTAAAAACTTGAACAAACTTATCACCTACATTGCCTGGCCTTTTCAGCAGTACCCTAGGGAGGCTGCACAGCTTCTGAACCTCTGGGCTAAGACCCACCCCGAGGATCCACTGTCCCTCCAACCAGTGATGTCCTGAACCTTCTGGGAAATGCAGGCTTTTGATAGCTAGAGAGTTCAGAGATATTTGGGATATGATGAGAAAACTTCAATCCAAGTCTTCCAAGCCCACTGTGCTGGATTGATGCTGACTAATTTTAAAAAGGGCTTCTCTGGTGCTTATGGAGTTAAAATGGAACTGGAGAAGGTTGAATGGCCCTCTTTCAAGGTTGGATGGTTGCCACAAGGAACCTTACATCACCCTACCATGTGGGCTATGTACATTGTTGTTACTGACCCCCCCCCTTAATACTTTGAGCAATTTCCCTATGCTGACTCCTGTCTACAGACAGCCCAAGTCATTCTGCCATGAGTGCAAATCTGCATAAGAGAGAAAAACCAATGCACTATTTTGGTTGTCCATGTCATGCCCCCAGTGCAAAACTCTGACCAAAAGAAACCCACAACTCCAATCTTGCAGGGCCTCCCAGAAGATGAGCCATTAGCAGCTCCACTCCCATATGTCCTGGGCAAGCCAGTATTCAAAACCCCACCCCTATCTGTTTCCCTGGGGACTAAAGAGCAGCCCAAGGAGCAAGTACCAGCTCCATCAGCTCAGGGGGGAGACCACCAGCCTTCCCAAATCCCATGCCCAGATTCTGCCTCAGCCCAGAACCCAGAAGCAACTATGTGAATTCCTGGGAGCTGCAGAATACTATAGAATTTGGATCCCAGGTTTTTAATCAAGGCTGGTCACTGCCTCAAGGATAGTCTGCTCAGTGTGCTGAACTCTGTGCATTAATCCAGGCCCTAAGGTTGGCAGCCAGTAGGAGGGTAAACATCTACAACTGCCCAGATTCTGCCTCAGCCCAGAACCCAGAAGCAACTATGTGAATTCCTGGGAGCTGCAGAATACTATAGAATTTGGATCCCAGGTTTTTAATCAAGGCTGGTCACTGCCTCAAGGATAGTCTGCTCAGTGTGCTGAACTCTGTGCATTAATCCAGGCCCTAAGGTTGGCAGCCAGTAGGAGGGTAAACATCTACAACAACTCACGATATGCCTTTGCTACCCTACATGTTCATGGAGCTTTGTACCAAGAGAGAGGACTCCACTCAGCAGAAGGGAAGACAGTTAAAAACAAAGAGGAAATCTGCCAATTATTAGAAGCAATCTGGGAGCCCAAGGAAGTGGCAATCATTCATTGTAGGGGACACCAGAAGGGGGAAGACTACATCACCCTGGGAAACCAGTTGGCAGATCCAAGGCTACTGCCAACCAAACCCTGACTGCTCTAGCCAACATGTTACCACTCACAAGCCTCCCCAAATTCTCCCCTTTATACCTCTGATGAACCTCGCTGGGCAAAGTCAAAGGGAGCAACCCCAGAAGAAAATAGATGGTGGAGATTGCCAGATAAAAGAATATACATACCTCAATCCCTGGGATATTCGTTAGTAAAGCAGAAGCACAAGTTAACTCACTGGTGAAAGACTAACCTAGAGAAGAAGATTATTCATCGCTCCTGTGAACTAGTTATTTCAGGGGGCAAGAGAAATGAAGACTTTCTACGGATAATTCAGCCTCCAGCAAACAAGCTAGCATGATTGAACTTCAAGAATTAGAAAGAAACACACCATCCATCAGATGACAAGAAATCACCACAGGACCACAAGAAATATGGGAAAGCAAGATAATACCTCTCCTCCAAGGGGAAAGAATAACTCCTCTTCATCCACAAGCAGTTCAATGGAAATAATGGAAATGTCTGATAAAGAATTTAGAGTATTCATAATGGCAAAGCTAACTGAGATGGAAGAGAAGAGAGACAATGAACTGCTAAAGAGAAAGGAGAAAGAAATTGACGAGTTCCAGGAGGTGAGAAAATTTTTGCAAGATCTAAAAGAGGAATTACATGCTTTACAATAAAGTCAAATGGAACTGTTAGAAATTAAGTCTATAATACAGGAAGTTAAAATCTCCCTTGAAAGTATTAAAAGCAGACTAGATCATACAGAAAATAGAATCTCAGACGTAGAAGAGAACATTGCTGGCCTAGAAAAACCCACCACGAAGACTGAGAAAATGGCCCAAAAATTAGAGAATAATATACGAGAAGTACTAGATACCATCAAACATCCAAACATCTGAATAATTGGCATTCCAGAAGGTGAAGAGACCCATAAAGGCATTGATAATCTATTCCATGACATCCTGCAAGAAAACTTTCCAAACCTAGAGAGGCATTCAAAGATCCAGTCCCAAGAAATACAAAGGACCCCAAATAGAATCAACCCAAGAAGATCTTCTCCAAGACACATTATAGCCAGGTTGACCAAAACCACAGACAAAGACAAGATACTAAGATTGGCAAGAGAAAAGATCAAGTTACCTACAAAGGACATCCCATCAGGCTAACAGCAGATCTCTCATCAGAAACAATGCGAGCGAAGAAAAAAATAGGAAAATATATTCAAAGTGTTAAGAGAAAAGCAATTTCAGCCAAGAATACTGTGCCTGGCAAGATTATCTTTCATGTGGGAAGAAAAGACAAGAACATTCTCAGATAAACAAAAGCTGAAAGAATTTATCAGCACCAGACCAGATCTCCTAGAAGTTTTCAAGGGTGTGCTACATCAAGAAAATTAAAAACAGACACATGGAAATAAGAGTTCAAAAACTAAGAAAGTGGCCAACTTAATCGTAGGTACAAATCCCAGAATTTAATTGAGATAATTGAACCAGAACAGAAGATAAAGTACATGAGACTGACAGGTTCATGCATCTACCATTTGAACAGAATTCTAACCTGTTTCATGGCTTTAAGCAGAGTTCCTTAGCATTTCTTTGATTTAAGTTAAAACTGGTTTTCTTAA